>NC_060906.1:2534395-2541895 GCF_014805685.1 Silurus meridionalis | reverse complement strand
ACAGAAAACTTCACCATTAAGCCTCTTCTCAGCCTCATTCAGCTGTAGTAGTGCTGCAGGATCTGCTAGACTTTATAGATTTGGTTTTGACGACACACATGATTGCCTTAAACACATTGAACAAAAGACCTCTTGTAGGTCTGATCTTTTAGATATGACCCTGGAAGAGGGGAATTGCCTGTATGTAGATGTTCATGTTCAAAACCTTCTGATGTGTATTTATGTAGATATGCAGTTGTAAGATTACCTGATGAAATAGTTGAAGCTAAATCATTACCATACACATCTGCACACAGCTGCAGAGTTGGTGGCACTTACAAGAGCATGTCAGTTGTCTGAAGGTAAAGTAGTGACTATATACACTGATTCTAAGTCTGCTTATGGTGTTGTGCATGATTTTGCTGAAACATGGAAGCAAAGACACTTTAAAACAGCTGATGGAAAGCCCATAGCACATTTTAATCTCATAGACGACCTTTTAAAAGCTGTTCAACTCCCTGCCAAAGTGGCCATAGTGAAGGTTAAAGGACATGCCGCAGGTGATTCAGAGGAAATTCAGGGAAACACGTTAGCGGATAAAGTAGCTAAGGAAGCAGCAAAACAACCAGTAGATTTGGACACAATAGATACAAACCCTGAGATTTTGATGATGTCACATATCTCCAATATACCAGATATTGACCTAAAAATACTTCAGAGTCAGCCTACTGAGGAGGACATCAAGGATTGGGCTTCTAAATAATGTAAATCAGATTCTGAATTTGTCTACCTAATCGTGTTGTGGTCTACAGTTTCCTCTGTTTTAAAAGCTGCTATACTCTCAGATGAGTTTGTGTTGACTTCTAAGAATGTATTCAAGCAGACCACATTCATCTCCCCCCATTTCTAAGCATGTGATTTCAATAACAAGATTACTTGAAAGAGTCTTTAAATTTCTCAGACATTTGAGTTGCCTCTTTGGTCTCATTTGAGTAACCATATCACCATCTAGTAGCATGTTTTGGACTGGTTGTTTTCAGCAAACAATTGCTCACTGTTTACTGTCCCTGACTTATTTACTTCTTTCTCTGTTTTGGTTTGTCTTTCAACTGGGTTATCTTTTTTGTTCTCACTAAAGAATTTTTTCGTGAATGTGGTATTCCTTTTATATTGTGTTCTATCTGAGTCTTTAGTGGTCACAGAATTACCTTTTTCTGGACACGATAGTGTACGTATTTGGTTGAATGTAGTTGTTAGTTTAATCTTTTCCTGTCTGACCAGGACTTGATCTCCCACTTCCAGCTGTGAATTCTTTGTCCCATGGTGATCAGCATACAGCTTGGTTTTCCCCTTTCTGCTCAGCATCATGCTGCTTTATCTCCTGGACATGGTGTGGCATAGAAAAATCCTGCAGTTTTCCCTGATTTTCTCATTGAAAAGTAGTTCTACAAGATCCTTTCCTTTAGTGCTGTGGTCAGTGGCCCTGTATAATGCCACATATTTACAGAGCTCCTTTTTCCATTCTAGGCATTCTGACTAAGGAATCTGTAAGTGGCAATATAGATTCATTTTGCCTCTCCACCTGTGCCCACCTTGGTGTAGTCTTCACATGCTGGATACAATTTGTTTCACAAAATTGTTGGAATTGACAAACTGTGGTCCACAATTTGATCTGAGGGTGCAAGGCAGACCATGAATGCTGAAAACCTTCTCTAAACACTCAATAATTTATTTTTTGTTGTTGTTGTGGTAGACTTGAGTATTGCGTACTAAGGACCTAAAATATATTTGTGGTAGATCCTCGCATGACACTATCTGACATGTTTTTTTTTAATACTCATTAATGGCAGGCCACCATACTTTACTTCTGAGGTTCTGTTTGGTGCCTACAATGCCCAAATGTCCTTCTTGAGCTAGGTTTTAAGCTCTTACTCAGAGAGATTTTGGTAATATAATGTGTGTGCCCCTCAAGACTAACTGTCTGATGATACTTAACTCATTGGCAAAGGGAGCGTATGACTTGGATTCATTGAAACAACCAGTCTGTATTGCCTGTCTGACTTTTTTTTTCCATTCATCATCTGTTGCTGAAGCTTCCTCCACAGTTTTTGTTCAGTGCATTTTTTTTTGCCTGGAAGTTACTTTTTTTTGTTTTTTTTGTTTGCTCTCCTGTACTAATGAACTGAGAAAGAGCTCTATTGGGAACATGCACAGAAGTATATATTTTTGCAGGTTTACAGTGCCTTGCAAAAGTATTGACCCCCCTTGGCGTTTTTCCTATATTGTTGTCTTACAACCTGGAATTAAAATGGATTTTTTGGGGGTTTGTATCATTTGATTTACACAACATGCCTACCACTTTGAAGATGCAAAATATTTTTTATTGTGAAACAAACAAGAAATAAGACAAAAAAACAAAAAAAAAATTGAGCGTGCATAACTATTCACCCCCCCAAAGTCAATACTTTGTAGAGCCACCTTTTGCAGCAATTACAGCTGCAAGTCTCTTGGGGTATGTATCTATAAGCGTGGCACATCTAGCCACTGGGATTTTTGCCCATTCTTCAAAACTGCTCCAGCTCCTTCAAGTTGGATGGGTTCCACAGGTGTACAGCAATCTTTAAGTCATACCACAGATTCTCAATTGGATTGAGGTCTGTGCTTTGACTAGCCATTCAAGACATTTAAATGTTTCCCCTTAAACCACTCGAGTGTTGCTTTCGCAGTATGCTTAGGGTCATTGTCCTGCTGGAAGGTGAACCTCCGTCCCAGTCTCAAATCTCTGGAAGACTGAATCAGGTTTCCTCAAGAATTTCCCTGTATTTAGCGCCATCCATCATTCCTTCAATTCTGACCAGTTTCCCAGTCCTGCTGATGAACAACATCCCCACAGCATGATGCTGCCACCACCATGCTTCACTGTGGGATGGTGTTCTCAGGTGATGAGAGGTGTTGGGTTTGGGCCAGACATAGCGTTTTCCTTGATGTGCAAAAGCTCAATTTTAGTCTCATCTGACCAGAGTACCTTCTTCCATATGTTTGGGGAGTCTCCCACATGTTTTTGGCAAACACCAAACGTGTTTGCTTATTTTTCTTCAAGCAATGGCTTTTCTGGCCACTCTTCCGTAAAGCCCAGCTCTGTGGAGTGTACGGCTTAAAGTGGTCCTATGGACAGATACTCCAATCTCCGCTGTGGAGCTTTGCAGCTCCGTCAGGGTTATCTTCAGTCTCTTTGTTGCCTCTCTGATTAATGCCCTCCTTGCCTGGTCCGTGAGTTTTGGTGGCGGCCCTCTCTTGCCAGGTTTGTTGTGGTGCCATATTCTTCCATTTTTAATAATGGCTTTAATGGTGCCCGTGGGATGTTCAAAGTTTTGGATATTTTTATAACCCAACCCTGATCTGTACTTCTCACAACTTTGTCCCTGACCTGTTTGGCGAGCTCCTTGGTCTTCATGGTGCCGCTTGCTTGGTGGTGCCCCTTGCTTAGTGGTGTTGCCGACTCAGGGGCCTTTCAGAACAGGTGTATATATACTGAGATCATGTGACACTTAGATTGCAAACAGGTGGACTTTATTTAAGTAATTACGTGACTTCTGAAGGTAATTGGTTGCACCAGATCTTATTTAGAGGCTTAATAACAAAGGGGGTGAATACATATGCACTCACCACTTTTTCGTTATTTATTTTTTAGAATTTTTTTAAACAAGTTATTTTTTTTATTTCACTTTACCAATTTGGACTATTTTGTGTATGTCCATTACATGAAATCCAAATAGAAATAAATTTTAATTCCAAGTTGTAAGGCAACAAAATAGGAAAAACGCCAAGGGGGGTCAATACTTTTGCAAGGCACTGTAATCAAGCTAACAGTTGTGTTTAAAACTAACTGTGGATGCACTTTTCTTTTTCCAGTGTTTTCCTCAAATATAATTTACAGCAATAATCTACAATTGTTTTATTAGAAGCTAACAGAAAGGACATGATGAAAACTTGCCACAGTTTACATGGATAGGAAAGAATGTAAATTGCGAATCTGTGTTCCTTTGCTACAGCTGTGCTTTAACCCAATGAACTTACAAACCTAAAAAACAACAACTGCAGAAACGAGGATGGATGTGCTGTGGTACAGTCTATATAAAAGCTGTGTACATAATCAGCCTTCAACTCCACAGAAACACTTTACTTTCACAGCTGATAAAGGACTCTTCAAAATGCCCAGTGTCTCTGGAAACACTTAATTCCACTATGTAGATCTGGAATCATCAAGAAAGAAGCTTGAACAGGAAGCATTGTTGAAATCACACACTTGATTTGGCTCACAGTTGTAGCACAAACACTGGTTTGGTGGAGAGACACAGACCTGACTAGCTGAGGTCAAAATGTCAGAGATGATAAACGCAGTGAACACAAATAATAGCATGAGAATTAGTTGACAGTGTGGTACAGACAGACTGAGTCAAACTCTGCACACAATCTTCCACTAACATCTCATCTAGCAAATCAATGACAATGTTTAATGAGATGGAAAGAAGAGGGGGGGATTGATTAGGTAGGTAGGTGGGTCAGTAGGTAGGTGTTTAGGTAGGTAGGTGGGTGGTTAGGTAGGTAGGTAGAATTCAAAAACATATCCACTAAATTTGTGTTGTGATAAAAGTTTTAATTTTGGCCTTTTTATATTTATGTTTAATAAAAAGTTCTCAGTGCATCATGAAAAATTAAGCATATAAAATAAATAATAAATAAAATCATTGTTTCTTTTTTATATTCTGTATATATTATGTATTTAAAATTTTTTTAATAGCTATCCTATTTTTGGAGAAAAGTATATACTAAATAAATTAGATAGATATATACACACATACACACACTAATAAAAAAAAATATATATATATATTATATATATATATATATATATATATATATATATATATATATATATATATATATATATATATATATATAATACATATATATATGTAAGTATGGTTAAATTCTATAAAACATTATACAATTAAATGGAAAATACAATTCAATTCAAATCAAAATTTCAATTTGTCAAAACAAATAAGTATAAAATTAAATGGAAAAATATTATTTAAAAAATAGTGAGTATAATGTGAAAAAATTATGTAAATAAACAAACCAACAGTAACAAGTAATTTAATAAATATTCCTTGTTTATTTTATTATTATTATTTTTTTTTTTCGTTTGTATTTAATGTGAAAGTAATTAAAGGTGTGTGATTATTTGGTTTATACTGAAGGGTATCATAGTACAAATTTACATGTCTTTAATATACACAATATACAATACAACATACAGACCGATAGATAGATTTAAATATCCGACTAATGAAAGGACGTCGTGAATAAATTTTGTTTTGCTCTAAATGTTTTAATTTCGCTCATTTAATATTTTTGGTTAAAAAAAATGGACGACTTCTGAGCAAATCACGAACAATTAAGCCAATAATAAAATAAAAATGAATGAAATCGTTGTTTATATTATATATTCTGTATTTTATTATATATTTATAATTTTAATAAGTTATCAAATACCAATTAAATTTAATTCTATACATTTAAAATACCATTGTTTTATTTAATTTTATATATATTTGTTTGTTTGACAAATCGAAATAAAAATCCACAGAAAAATCCACTTTAAATAATTGTTGTTACTGATGCGCCAAGTCTCAAATCAGCACTAAAATCTGGCATGAAGCGCAGGTCCGACAAGTAAAAACCGTCCGAGTGGAAACAGAGCAAAAATACCGCCCGGTGACAAGTTGCAATGTCTCATATTACCACTAGATGATAGCATTTTACTACTACAAAAATCACCGAAGTACAGTTTTTTATTTATCTCAATTTTTATTAAAATTACACTTAAACTTTACAAAAGTTTGTTATAATAAATCTATCTATCTATCTATCTATCTATCTATCTATCTATCTATCTATCTATCTATCTATCTATTTGAATGTTGTATTGTATTTTAAATCATCAGAGATATAAAAGATATATAAATAAAGATAAATATATACAAAGATATAAAACAGATCTTTTGCTCCTCATGGATCATTATTAAAATTAATATTTATTAAATTACGTGATACTGTGAGTTTGTCGACTTCATGGAGGGATCTTCCTTTTCATATCATGCATTTCTCTTCAACTTTTCAATTAATCACATCTCCATGTGTTAGAATTGCCAAAGACTATATAGTTTCAACTTATGCACATTTTCACATTTCTTTGATCACTCTTAAAGCCTGTATTCAATCATTTAAGCAATAAATAAGCATTTGGTGTATTTTCACTTTGTATTGTGTATTTTTGAGAAAGACCACAAATAAACTATGATGAACACTTGCAAATGATAAACTTCTGCAAGTAAGAAAATAATTATAACAATCTAACATGTTCATTCATAACAAAATATTACTGATAAGGTTGAGAACAAAAGTAGAGAAAAGAAACTCCTACAATGAGCAAATTCATGTGAGGAATTTGTTTAACTTTACATCACATTACAAAAAAAGATTGCAGAACTTCTACCCAAGATCAACTGATCTCCTGACCATTTTTTCACCCTGATCATCTTAATAATATGTTTCAGCTGTAGGAGTCATTTAGGTTCATTTAGTCAGTATATGTTTTTTATAACCCCATTCCCACTCTGGAAACCAGAACAACTACAAATATGGTGACTGATTTGTTCGCTTTGTAAGAAGTTCAATTGCGCGTCTCTAGTGGGAATTGTAGTTTATAAATAAAGACCCTGCCTTGGTTGTTCTACAATAACAGTAAAATATCCCAGATGAAGTGACATCCTAGCTGTAGGAGATTGTTGATATATTTAGTAAAGATACATTTTCATAACCCTAAACCTAACCCTACTCTGGAAACTGGAAGAACACATTGTTATTTAAAAATGTGATCGTTATATAGTTGATACACGGTAATAGCTGAAGTAAAAAAGAAAGAGATACACTATAAGGACAAAAGTATTAGGACACCTGACTTTCACATCCATAGTTGGTTCTCTACTAAACTGTTAACGCAAATCTGAAGACACACAATTGTATATGACGTGTTTGAATGCAGTAGCATGCAATTTTCTCTGCACTTGAACCAGGAGACCCAAACATGTTCCAGCATGACTATACCCCTGTGAACAAAGCAAACGCTATTAAGATATGATTTGCATTGGTTTGAGTGTAAGATCTCCTGCAATAGAGCTCTTACCTCAACCCTATTGAACCCAAGTCCTCTTCACCTCACCTACATCACTACCTGACTTTACTAAGACTCTTCTGTCTGAATGAGCACAAATCTCCACAAACACAATACATAATCTAGTGGAACATCTTCCCAGAGAGGGAAAGTTATTATAAGAGCAAATGGAGACTTAATGTGGAATGAGATGTTAAAAATCACATATAAATATTATGGCCAGGTGTCCACAAACTTTTAGCAATATAGTGTATAGAATAAGCATATTTATATGTGGAATC
>NC_060906.1:2514829-2534295 GCF_014805685.1 Silurus meridionalis | reverse complement strand
ACTTGTTCTGAAACTTAACAACATTGCATTCCGCTGTGAATTACACTGAATTACACATTACATCTTAAAGTTCAATTTTATCTACACATTTAAAGACAATGTATGTAACAAAATGTGAATCAAAATTACATACAATGTCCTTATTTACCTGCAGCTCTGATGAAATCCCCTCTTCTGCAGTTTCTGATAGATGAGACACAGGGCTGTAATAAAAGATCAAGACTTTTTAAGATATGAGTTGAACTATCAATAGAAAATATAGCAATAAAAATGTGTAGAAATATAGCTAAAATAGAAATAGGTGATGTTTACCTGTATTTTTTTTTTATATAGACTCCTCAGTCCTCAGTGGTAGATTGACCTGGATTAGGGAACTAAATGAACTGATAAATGTGAATATGAAGAGAATGTTAAGAAATAAAGATACAAGTACAGTGGAACCTCGGGTTAGGAATTTAATTCGTTCCGGTACTTTATTCGTAACCTGAAAAGTTCGTATCCCGATACAAATTTCCCCATAATAATAAACAGAAACTTCGGTAATTCGTTCTGGACAACCAAAAATATTACTTAAATAAAAATAAAGCCAATATTCACTAATATTATTTACTTTTAACATGTTATATTAAAATCATACCACATAAAAACATACAAAAGAGGAAAAGATCTTTAGCGGGTACTTTCCCTTTGAGAAGACTCGCTGCAGGAGACGACGTTCGTAGAAGGGGGAGGAGGGAGAGTTATTGTTTGGAAGGAGAATCTTATTATATTATATTATTTATATATTATTATATATTATATTATAGAATATTAAAGACAGTGTTATTAACACGAACGCTGAGACAATTGTTGCATTAGAGGGAAAATGAGAGCTGTTTCTTTAAGGCTACTATCAGTTGGTATTGAAGTCCAGAGTGAAATGCATTATGGGTATTGTACTTCGGAAAAGACTGTAACCCTGCTAATCTATCTTCATAAAAACAAGTAAAGTGGTTATGCATTGGCTAATGTTGTCCATCTCATCATTCCACCAGCATCAACTAACGAGTTGTTACGCTGCCGCCGGGAAAAGTTCAAACGGATAAGTAACACGATGCTCTCGCTAGGGACACAGGACGCTAACTGATGTGACGAGCTGTGTGAATAGAGCAAAAACTACCAACCTGCCTGCGATTTTTTGGTGAGCGGCGTTCGTATCCCGATATATTGTTCGTAACCAGGGGCAAAAATTTTGATGAACTGCGATTCGTAACCTGAATTATACGTATGCCGGGGCGTTCGTAACCCGAGGTTCCACTGTATTAAAACATGGTTCTTTTCAAGGAAGGAAAACTCACATTAGTGTTTGATGATTGTGACTGTGTTTTTCTTTCAGAGTGGTGTGACGTCCTAAAAGAAAGCAGTACATCAGTTTATAAAATTCACAAGAATAGCCTTTGGTAATCCCATATCCAAATTTCTTACTGACAGATGTAAGACATTTTTATCTGGTTTTCTATAAATGGTCTCTCTCTTGTGGTCTCTGGTTGTAATACAAAATGGACCTAACAGAGGGGACAACATTTTTCAAGTATGTAAAAGGAAAAAAAAGTCTATATCAAACGATTTATACCATTTAGTCCAAAATGTCTAGCTGGAGGCCTGTTTCTGTGGGGGTGGATTCTTCAGTGCTAAGACGGGGCAAAAGGAAATGTACAAAAGAGGGAGAAATACAACAGTCCATTTTAAGTGAATAAAGTTGAGTTGTTTTTTAAAAGTTGAGAAACCATTCAATTTCATTGGGCTTTATAAATTTGATCACATCTACAATTCACTATCACTATAACAATGTACAATACAGACACAATTTTTTAAATACAGCCTCACTTTAACTTGTCTGATTTATTTTCTTATTTAGGACTTACCTCATTATTGTTACTCTGGAAAGTTTCCTCTTCCATTTTTCGATTTCCTGTATCGTTTCAATCACAAAGAGAGAGAGAGAGAGAGAGAGAGAGAGAGAGAGAGATTCACAACTGTAGACTACGTTACCATTAGTCTAGATCAGTGGTCCTCAACCAGGGTCAAACATTTACTTTGTAATTTTAACTGGCAAAAATTTCCCTCTTTGAAATAATTTCCAGTTCACACCATGTGGTATAATGTAAAATACTCATTTAACCATATGATAACTGCTACATCTCCATTGTTCCAGTGTTATGAGCTAAAATGCTCTTTTTTTTTGTATGAATGCAATGCACTTGTACACTTCCGTAGTTTGATGTGTGAAATCTAGCAGTAAATCCTACAGTACCTACCATGAGCCCTAATCTTTACTTTTTCTTAATTCTAATAAACTATATCACATTCATTTTTTTTGGAATGTGATTATGCAAAGGATTTTTTAAGTTTTAATATTTTGGATTGTATATGGTATTTCATAAATGTAAAGTTAAAAAATGTAAAGTTTTTTTATTGATCTAAAACTATTATATGATTCTCTTTAATCAGCACTTCATAAGACAGCTGCTAAAACATCTGTACTAATAATAATAATAAAAAAATGTTTCGCTGCAAGGGTTTTCTTGTTTATTATTTGTTCTTATTTGTTTGCTTATTTGTTTAGATTTCTGTTTTTCATCTGTTTATGCTGAACTATTTTAGAAGACTGTCACTGTGTTGTATTTCGTTTGTGTTTATACTTTACTGGTTTTTGTCAGTTCAAGTTCAGGTGTTGTATACATCCCATGTGAGTGCTATATTAAAAACAAATAAACTAATAAATAATAATATTAATAATAATAATAATAATAATAATAATACATTTAAAAAAAAAGAAAGAAAGAAAGAAAGAAAGAAAGAGTTTTGGATAGTGGATGTCAGCATTACCCATGATCCTCAGCCTCCGTTGCTATTTTTCTCATTGTGCTCAAACCAGTGTACTCGTAAGTTACGAGACTCATAACTAATGATCACATTTAGTGTAAATGTTATAATTGATGCATTTTATTGCCATTAAACCCACATGGTTTACTCCTTATCAGTGAAAAAGAAAAAAACGTGAAGTTGTTCTAAACAGGGTAGATCACTTCTGTATGACACAAGGCTTAAAACTGACTGAACTGTTCAGGGCTGCTTGTGTTCTCCATGCACAGTGCAATGCTTAATCACGTCTGGGTAAAGTCAGTGTTGACTACACGAGGCTAAATGAGTTTGGTGGAATGGCTTGAGTCTGCAGTGAATGTTACTGTTAATTCAAGCCAGACTTTTTCAAGTGAGCACAGCTTTTCATTAACTGTGTTGATGAAATACCCCCATTACTGTTACTCTTCAGAATTTCTTTGTGTATTTGTTGATTCTTTACACACCTTGTTCATTCTTAAAGAGCTGAACTTCTTCTAGAAAAACCTCTTGCTGTGTAGTTTTTCTGTATTTCCTCAGATGGATGTGCACAGAGGACTGGGTGTTAAAGGAAATGGACTTGTATTTTTAGAATGCTCATTGGTTTACCACATCAAACAGTGTATGCATTGTATAGATTGCCAAGCAATGGTGTGGGGGGGGTTTAGGTATTATAGGGGTGTGAGTGTATTATAGGATATAACTGTTGTGTAACTTTATATTACTGCACCATTAAATATAAACATTATAATATCAATTCTTTTATAAAGATGTTATGGCTGTTTTTCTTCAGACCAATTCAAAAATCAACAAATATTTGTACACAGCAAACACACACTGTTTTATATGTTCTGATTTAACTTGATGTTGTATGTTATTACAGTTAACCAATAACTTGATTCTCTGTTCTGTTGCTGCTTTTCAAGTGAATTTAACCACATGGCCCAGTGTTATTAAATACAGCCTTATGGTGTGTTTGACAAATATGCACACACATAATGTGGTGTATTTTCACTGCTATTGTTGTGAATGGCAGAAAATTAAGTATTTCCAAAAATGACCATTTTATGTTTTTACTTTTTCATACATTGTTATTTAAAAAGGTGATAGATATATGGTTAATACAAAGGTAATAGCTGAAGGAAAAAAGAAAGAGATACACTATATGGACAAAAGTATTGGGACACCTGACTTTCACAGCCATAGTTGGTTCTTTCCTAAACTGTTAACGCAAATCTGAAGACACACAATTATATATGATGTGTTTGGATGCAGTAGCATGTAATTTCTCTGCACTTGAACCGGGAGACCCAAACCTGTTCCAGCATGACAATACCCCTGTGAACAAAGCAAACTCCATTAAGATATGCTTTTCATTGGTTTAAATGGAAGATCTCCTGCAATAGAGCTCTTACCTCAACCATATTGACTTTACTAAGACCCTTCTGTCTGAATGAGCACAAATCTCCACAAACACAATCCATAATCTAGTGGAACATCTTCCCAGAGAGGGAAGTTTATTATAAGAGCATAATGAAGACTAAATGTGAAATGGGTTGTTCAAAAAGCACATATAAATCTTATAGCCAGGTGTCCACAAACTTTTAACAATTTCAAGGAGTTTATCCTCTCAATAAACTTGAGCAAAATCTTAGGACCAAAGGAAATACATTGGCTAATAAAACAGATGAACCCTTTTCTCCTTACCTAAACACCTTTCCTCATTTATTTTTTTAGATAGATGGCTGGATAGAAAATAGATAAATATATTAGATAGATTTTTATGGACATTTGAGATTAAATAAAAATCTGAAAATCGGCGATTTTTGTAGTAGTAAAATGCCACCATCTGGTGGTGATATGAGACATTGCAGTAGCCTTAATTTGCAGCAGCACATTTTATTGAATTTTAAATAAATTATATACTTATGAATAAAAATAAGTATACAGTGGAACCTCGGAGCTCGCGAGGGTTAGGGACCAAGACCGGTCGCGAGTTCAGAATTTTCGCGACCTTTTGATACGCCCCTTCCAACCCAGTAAAAACCCAAAGAACACTATACAAAATCGATTAAAATGAGTAAATAACACTATTTCACTCGATAACACTTAATTATTAGATTAATAATAATAATAATAATAATAATAATAATAATTACCTTAATTATTATTTAATAAAATTGGGCGAGTTCTTAGTGAATCATAAATCGTTGTTTTTATTATATATACTATATTCTATTTCAATTATTAATTATAATTATTGTCTATTTAAATATTATATTTATTCTAATTCTAAATTCTATGAAACATAGAAAATAAAGAAATGGAAAATGTTTATTTTGTTTTGTCAAACAAGCAAATAAATATATCAAATGAAACACTATTTTAATTTTTATATAAAGTTGTAAAATGCTTAATCTGGAAAATTATGTAAATTAACAAACAGCATCAGTAACAGGTAATTTAATAAACATGTATTTGTGTTTATGTTTTATTAATTTTTTTTTGTATTGTTTTTTAAATGAAAGTAATTAAAAGGGTGTGATTCTTTGGTTTATCCTTTCGTTTTTATATATTTATTTATATTCTTGATAAATATGGATGACTTCTCAGTAAATCATAAATAATGAAGAAGAAAAAAATTTTTTCCACAGGTTCTCTGGTGGTCTAGTGGTTAGGATGCGGCGCTCTCACCGCTGCGGCCTGGGTTCAATCCCCGGTCAGGGAACCAACCCCAGCCATCAGGTTTGCACAAGCCTTAGTGCCGGTACCAAACCCGGATAAATGGGGAGGGTTGTGTTAGGAAGGACATCCAGCGTAAAAACATGTGCCAAATCAAACATGCGGATGATCCGCTGTGGCGCCCCCTAATGGGAGAAGCTGAAAGACCCTGTTGGTTAACGATACCTGTGGTGGTCGTTTGTAACCTTGACTGATTTGGTACGAAATTCTGATTTGTGATTTGCATATTTGATTTGGCAGGTTTTACGCTGGATGTCCTTCATAACACAACCCTCCACATTTATCCAGGCTTGAGACCGCATATATATATATATATATATATATATATATATATATATATATATATATATATATATATATATATATATATATATATATATATTAATGAAACATAAAGACAAAGGAATATTTTTAACACGTTTCATAGAATTTAATCATACGTGTACAAATATAAAAAAAAAGAACAAAATTTATGTAGTAATTTATCTACTGTATATTATTCGCAATACATATAAATAGGATAGCTATTATAAAATTTTAAAACATAATACAGAATATATGAGAAACAACAATTTCATTAATTGTTTACTTTATTATTTGATTAATTATTTATAATTCACTGTAAACTCGCCTAATTTTATTAAACATAAATACATAAAGGCGAAATTCAAACTTTCAATGCAACACAAATATATTCATGACGTTCTTTCTTTAGGCCAATATTTATAAAAAAATATCCACAGAAAGATAAACACTAAATAAGCGCTTTTATTATATAAATTAAATTATACTATTTTTATACAATTAAAATAGAAATGGTTTTATTGAACTTTATATATATTTGTGTGTTTGACAAATCGAAATGAAAATTTACTGATGCGCCACATCTCAAATCAGCACTAAAATTTGCCATGAAGCGCAGGTCCAACAAGGAAACCAGTCTGTGTGAAAACAGAGCAAAATGCCAAAAGTACCATTTGGCGACAAGTTGATTTAAATATAAATTCAAACTCCACAGTTACTTTAAAACATTTCTAAGTGTATTTCGAAAGGCTTAATACATATATATATATATATATATATATATATATATATATATATATATATATATATATATATATATATATATTATTATTATTATTATTAATTAATGTATTTATTCATTTATTAAGACTTTTCTTTTTTATTTATTTATTTATTAATAAATTAATGAATCAGTGGTGCTGACGTCATTGTATGAAGATCCCAAGGTCCATTGTGATTTTCCACTCGGTAATTAGAACAGTTCATTATTATAGATGGGAACAATCCTTAAATCTACGGAACAAAAACTGTTCAATCAGGTGTAGAAGTTGTGTTTAGAAGCTGTAGAAGTGAAAGGAAGCAGTTTGGTGATGCAGTAAATCACAGCAGACTTTATAAAAATATAACTTGCTGCACCAAATGTGTAGTAGCAGGATAAGATAGATCATTACATTCTAGTTTCTTTATTTGTTTTTCCACATCTTCAAAATTAAGATTAAGGAGTTAAGGAGACGAGCGAGTTGTTAAACAAGAAATTTTCCACATGTTCAATGAGGGGTGGGAATAAAGTGTCTGATTTATCACCTCTGCTGATTTTGTGGTGTCTTATGGACAAATCACGAAGGAACTTCCTGTACTCTTCTCCCATAAATCTGTGATTAAAGAGTGCATCATTGATGAGAAGTTCAAGAGCAAGATCACTTTGAGTTTTGTCTCTCAAAAGCTGATGGAGAATTTCCTTTGCCACCACTTGATGAATGATTCTGATCGAGTTGATGTGTGTTGTTTCATCTCTCAAATGTATAAAGATGAATTTAGCCTGCTCACTCAAAGAATTCTCAAATACATGCTGTTGAAATCTTTGTCCATATTTAGAGAACTGGAAATTAAGGAGGGCTTCACAATGTGACTGAGAAATGAAAGAGTTGTCCACGTAGGTGTTGAGAAGAGCTACGTACAGAATCAGTTTAGTCTCAACAGATGAGTGATCAATTTTGTGCAATAAATTCTTTACAATGTCTTTCACATATTCCTGCTTAAATTCTTCACTCATCAAGACAAATGTCAGAATGAACTCTGGTTGGAACTGTTTCTCAAGTGTTTGTTGTTTGCTTTTAAATTGACCTTTTCCACTAATGAAAGTTTGTAAATCATACTAACATTCTGTAAAGGTGATTCCCTTGACATTTGTTCTGGACTAAAGGATCGTCTACAACTGAGAAGAATGAAGCATGGTACTCCATGTGCAATTTTCTGTGTGTTTACAGCCGTTTTTAACTCGTGCTTTACCTCTTCTAAATATTCACTCTCTCACTCATCAAGAAGTAGGAGAAAAGAGAGACATTTGTGAGGATCTTTTTCCTCATACTCACGCAGCATTACAGCATGCTTTGAAACAGTGCCAACATCTGATTTATTGGCAACTGCACACCTTAGATCTTTTCTATACTTTTACACCTGTCTTGCCACTGTACTTCCTCCATTTTAAGAGAAATGGTCCAGCCAAGAGAGGTGCCACTCAGTGAGAAAAGAGAGCCCATCAGTCTGCAAAGAAACTTTCAAAAAGTTTGTGAAGCACAAGTTCAAAACAACACAGAAGTGGTACTTCCAAGTACTTGTCTGTAGAGGGAAATATTTCTTCACTTTTGTACATCGATCTGGACAAGGGCTTTTTCTCCTTGCAGATAACATCTGCTTCTTTCCATAAACAAAACATTTCCTCTATTTGTTTTATTGTAAATAATTATTCCACTATATATTTGACTACATTCAAAAATACTTCCCTGGTTAAGATATATTATATTTTTTTGTAGTTCATTCTTATTTTAATTGACCAATAATAACTAAAAATAATTTAATCTTAAAATATTATATGTAGAATAGTGTGTATTGTTCTCTAAATGTTTTAAATATTTATAAATAATTTATAAAACCCCTCTGATTTTCAGTTGTCCTGCCTGCAAACAAACCTATACACAAATGGATTATATGGTCTTTTCTCTCAAAAAATAAATAAATAAATAAAATACGCGATCATACTGATTTCAGAGTTAAGAACAACAAACCGGATCACACTTTTATACTTGGCAAACATCTGCAGGTTAGTGGCCTTAATTGGCCTTAATTGTAGGTTAGTGTTTTGTGAACATAAGTCTTCCTTTAGACGTGCCTACTGTATTACTTTGGCTAACAAATGTATTTTTGTAATTATGATCTAATACAGTATCTCACAAAAGTAAATACACCCTCACATTGCAGCAACCATTTTAGTTTCTTCCCAAGGGACAAAACTATAATACTAGAAATGAAACTTGGATATATTTTATAGTAGTTAATGTGCAGCTCTTATAGCAGTACAGATTTACTGTGTATGAATTTATGAAATATGCAAATCATTTGGATTCTGTTTTTATTAAAAATTTTCACTGCATAACTGCTTCTCTCCATACCAGCTCAGCATTTATTTGAAGAAATAAGTCCTCGTTTTGACTACAGAACTCAGACACTTTGAGAGTAAAGTTTTATTTAGATAATAAATTCTATGATGTCAGGGTATCAGTGACTGGGCTTTTTGTTAAAACAAAGTGGTTGAAGGGGGGAAATATTTATTTTTTAAAGCATTTTTAGATTATTTTTGTAAGATCTGCAAATTAATATATTTGCTTAACATGCAGACAGTAAATTAAAATTTTTGCTGGAACAAGTGGCACATGTTTAATTTAAACTAATCTGATTTACAAATTACACTTTATTATTATTTTATTTAATTAACCAAGACCAAATGTCATACAGACAAATCACATATAGATATTTGATTATAATCAAAATATAATGGCAGAGATTAACTTTATCTAATGGAGTCCTGAGTCGTTTCTTGTCCATTCAGTTCTGATTTTCTGAGTTCAGGTGTGTATACTATATATCATATCATGCAGGAGCAAACAGGGAAGTAAAAACAATGATGTAAACCAGATGAACCTAGAGATTTAGAAATTTTCCACTGCGCGCACACACACACACACACACACACACACACACACACACACACCTTATTTGCATAGATAATGAAATCTATTCTCAACCAGAACTTCATGTTCAACCTTTTTTTTTCCTTTGGAATCTTACTCATCCTGTTTTAGCAAGTCATGGATGACCTTAACCAGGTTAGATCACACTCAGAACTCATTGCATAGATACACAAGTATTGACGATGAAGACTTAAGAATGCTGAAACACATTTGTTGCATATTGTAGCTTTTGGGCGAAAAAGACAGAAAATATCCAATTAGATTAAAAATAAATTCAACAATAATTAATTATTAACTCCATAAAGAATGTAAATAAATAGAACAGATAAGAAGTAAAACTTCACTAGGATTCTGGCATCATCATCATCTACATGTAATGCAGTTGGGGAACAATTAGGCCTAGCTCTACATTGGAGAATTAGTTATTTTGCTTAGAAGGTAGAGGAGCCAAGGAGAGGTGACTTTAAAAGAAACTGTTTTTAATCACTCTTTCAGTTTTATACTTTAACTGTAGAATAAGAGACAAGCTAAGATATACCATTATTCGTCCCACAGTGGGGAACTTTCTGTGTTACAGCCACTTAACCTTTAGCTCTGACTCAACTCAATCTTTCAAATATAATCCCAATCTCAGCCCCTAATCTTAACATTGCACCCTTTACCCCTTAATCTCTCTTTAACCATTTACCTCAACCTTAATCCCTATCCCTTTATCCCTTACTTTCCTTAACCATTTACCTCAACCTTAACCCCTATCCCTTTACCCCTTACTCTGTCTTTAACCATTTACCTCAACCTTACCCCTATCTCTTTTATCCCTTACTGTCCATAATTCAGTTCAATTCATTTTTATTTGTATAGCACTTTTAACAATGACCATTGTCTCCAAGCAGCTTTACACAGGTGATGTGTAAAGGAAAAACTCCCAGAGATTTACATTTACATTTGCAGCATTTAGCAGACGCCCTTATCCAGAGCGACGTACAAAAGTTCTTTGAGTCTCTAGCAATTAATAAATCTACACTGTTACACAAGATTACGAACTTAATATAAAATATAACTCTGGAATTCTACAAATCAAAAATGTAAAGTGCTAATTTAAGTGTTTTAGGAAGAGGTAGGTCTTCAACCGTCGCTTGAAGCCAGGGACTCTGATGTACGGACATCTACAAGTTCGTTCCACCACCTCGGTGCCAGAACGGAGAAGAGCCTTAAAGTATACTTACCTCTCATTCTGAGAGAAGGTGATAACAGTCAAACAGTGCTGGATGATCTCAGACAGCGTGGTGAGGTGTGATGAGGTCACTGAAGTAAGATGGTGCTGGTCCATTTTTGGCCTTGTAGGCAAGCATCAGTGTTTAGAATCTGATGCGTGCAGCTACTGGAAGCCAGTGAAGGAGCAGCAGTGGGGTGGTGTGGGAGAAATTAGGCAGATTGAACACAAGTCGTGCAGCTGCGATTTGGATCATTTGCTGTGACTGAATAGCATTCAGGGGAAGACAGAAATGGTTGAATCTTTCGACAGAAACGACAGAAACGAGCCACGTTAGTGACATGTGGGAAGAAGGACAGTTTATTGTTCATAGTTACCCCAAGGTAATGAGCAGTGGCTGAAGGGGAGAGCAGAGAGTCATGAAGTGTTATTTGGAGATCTTGACCTGGAGATGAATCGCCTGGGATGACCAGCAGTTCTGTTTTGCTGGGGTTGAGTTTTAGTTGGTGAGCACTCATCCATGAAGATATGTCTGTCAAGAATGCTGAGATCCGAGCGGAAGCTGTGGTATTTGATTGGGGGAAAGAAAAGATTAGTTGAGTGTCATCTGCATAGCAGTGATAAGAAAACCCATGTGAGGATATGACTTTATTAAACTGAGCCTTGTGGGACACCAGTGGTGAGTCTGCACGGGGCAGATGTGGATCCCTTCCATGTTATCTGGTATGAACGACATTCCAGGTAGGAAGCAAACCATTCCCATGCTGTTCCGCGTATGCTGAGGCTCTTGAGGGATGACAAAAGAGTCTTGTGGTTGACCGTGTCAAATGCTGCTGAAAGGTCCAGAAAGATAAGTACAGATGACAGTTTGGCTGACTGAGCAGCATGCAGGTATTATTGGGGAGGAAGTGAAGGTCTGGCAGATTTCCTTAATCTTTTCATAATAGAAGGAGGCAAAGTCATTAGCAGTCAGTGAGGATGCTGCAAACAAGTGAGGATCTGCAAACAAATATATACAGTGAGAAAAATAAGTATTTGAACACCCTGCTATTTTGCAAGTTAGAAATTATGGAGGGGTCTGAAATTGTCATCGTAGGTGCATGTTCACTGTGAGAGACGTAATCTAAAAAAAAATCCAGAAATCACAATGTATGATTTTTAAACTATTTATTTAATGATACAGCTGCAAATAAGTATTTGAACACCTGAGAAAGTCCATGGTAATATTTGGTACCGTAGCCTTTTTTTGCAATTACAGAGGTCAAACGTTTTCTGTAGATTTTCACCAGGTTTGCACACATGCAGGAGGGATTTTTGCCCACTCCTCCACACAGATCTTCTCTAGATCAGTCAGGTTTCTGGCCTGTCACTGAGAAACACAGAGTTTGAGCTCCCTCCAAAGATTCTCTATTGGGTTTATGTCTGGAGACTGGCTAGGCCACGCCAGAACCTTGATATGCTTCTTACAGAGCCACTCCTTGGTTATTCTGGCTGTGTGCTTCGGGTCATTGTCATGTTGGAATACCCAGCCTTGACCCATCTTCAATGCTCTAACTGAGGGAAGGAGGTTGTTCCCCAAAATCTCGCAATACATGGCCCCGGTCATTCTCTCCTTAATACAGTGCAGTCGCCCTGTCCCATGTGCAGAAAAACACCCCCAAAGCATGATGCTACCACCCCCATGCTTCACAGTAGGTATGGTGTTCTTGGGATGGTACTCATCATTCTTTTCCTCCAAACACGTTTAGTGGAATTATGACCCAAAAGTTCTAGTTTGGTCTCACCTGACCACATGACTTTCTCCCATGACTCCTCTGGATCATCCAAATGGTCATTGGCAAACTTAAGACGTGCCTGGACATGTGCTGGTTTTAGCAGGGGAACCTTCCGTGCCATGCATGATTTCAAACCATGACGTCTAAGTGTATTTCCAACAGTAACCCTGGAATCGTTGGTCCCAGCTCTTTTCAGGTCATTGACCAGCTCCTCCCGTGTAGTTATGGGCTGATTTCTCACCTTCCTTAGGATCATTAAGACCCCACGAGGTGAGATCTTGCATGGAGCCCCAGTCCGAGGGAGATTGACAGTCATGTTTAGCTTCTTCCATTTTCTAATAATTGCTCCAACAGTGGACCTTTTTTCACCAAGCTGCTTGGCAATTTCCCCGTAGCTCTTTTCAGCCTTGTGGAGGTGTACAATTTTGTCTCTAGTCTCTTTGGACAGCTCTTTGGTCTTGGCCATGTTAGTAGTTGGATTCTTACTGATTGTATGGGGTGGACAGGTGTCTTTATGCAGCTAACGACCTCAAACAGGTGCATCTAATTTAGGATAATAAATGTAGTGGAGGTGGAGATTTTAAAGGCAGACTAACAGGTCTTTGAGGGTCAGAATTCTAAATGATAGACAGGTGTTCAAATACTTATTTGCAGCTGTATCATACAAATAAATAGTTTAAGAATCATATATTGTGATTTCTGGATTTTTTTTTTAGATTATGTCTCTCACAGTGGACATGCACCTCGATGACAATTTCAGACCCTCCATGATTTCTAAGTGGGAGAACTTGCAAAATAGCAGTGTGTTCAAATACTTATTTTCCTCACTGTGTGTATATATATATATATATATATATATGTGTGTATTAATCATAATAAAAATACAGTTGTAAGCCAAAGTAATACAGTAGGCACGTCTAAAGGAAGACTCAGTTAAATATTAATTTAATATACTGATTTTTACCATGCCCAAACAAAACTTAATTCTTGGAGAGGTTTTCCATACGATCTACATCCTGTGTTATGTGCTAAAATGCTCCACTGCTACAGACTGCCCCAACTTATGTCATAATTATGAGATATTAAGTCATAATTATGACATACTAAGTCAGTAGTCGGTAAGTAGAAATAATAACCAGAGATTTGTGAGCCCAGATAAAGACATTGCGTGTACCTTACATACTCACATCATAAAGATCCTACACTGTAAAAGATGATGAGCTGATTTTACTGACAAATATATTGTGAAAAACATGCCTGTTTGCATGCCTATTTTTAAGTATATCCAACATAAAATTCCAAATATTAATATATTTAAAATGACATCAGAAAATTTAATTTTTATTAATTTCTTTATTAAAAAAAAAAAAAGGTTTCTCCAGCCAGTACAATCAAGTTGTATCATTAAGGCTATATTAATATTTGAAGTTGAACATAAGTAATAGTTTATGTTAATACTGGGATTGTTACTGCTACTACTGACAGTGAATTACAGGTGGAGTTACTACTAGTACATCAAATACATTTAAAATCAGCACACAAATACCAACCTGTAGTCCATTTTAATCATTCAATTTAATGTCAGCTGGAATAATTTATACCAATCGTACACTCAGAGACACAAGTACACAAGTCTTTTCCCAGTGTTCCCCCACCTCACCATAACTACCAAGGTAAACACTGCAGTTATTAAATACATTTAAACAAAAATACTTTATGCTAAAGCAGACTATCACTTTAGACCATTAGCGGTGAAGAGCATTAAGTACGTGTTCATGAGTTTCACATCAATATCTAGTTTTCATCCCACACTCAACTTTACTCCCATCAAAAGCAAATAAATCTTACAAGAGTGCATGAAATTATGAGATTAAACAATTAAACAACTGCATCAGTTGCATAGAAACAAGTGGAACCCACTAACTTATTTCTGAAGAATTAAATTCAAAGATAAACAATCTTCAATTAAACCATATCAAAGTGGTCACATCTAATTCATTGCAAATTGCATGTATATCAGTATGCTGCTGTGTACAGATGTGTGATTGTAAGTGTGTGCCCCTGCATTTTAACATTATCTCTTTCTCTCACATTTATGTCAACAACATCCTTTTCAATGACAGAATCTTTGGGAACAGTTTCCCACTGTTTTCAGTTCCAATAAAACTTTTTTGAAGAATTGAAATGTGTATCTCAGGGGTTTGGAATAGCTCAGGTGGACTGCATAGATCAGGGCAAGCAGGATGACACATGTGTATTGAGGCTTAAAGCAATTCTGACGTCGCTCTGGACACGGGCGTCTGCTTGATGAATTGTCTTTTGTTAAAACGCATCAAAAAACAAAACTTAAAAAGATTTGACAAAAACATTTAACTCAACTCGTCAAAGTGTCGGTTTAAAATGTCGGGTCAAAGAGTCGATTCAAAGAGTCGATTCGGTTTTCCAAAAGTGAAAGTGTTTCTCATCTTCAACTCCATTTTAAGGAGCGGTTGGAAAAACACAAAGATCTTCAACAGCAGTCAGAAGCGGTGAGATTCATGTCCAACAACAAGCAGTGGTGAAGAAAAGTGGGTGAGTTTTTCCTAGAAACGACTTTCTATCAGAATAATGTGTTTGTGTTTTCTATGTAATGGAGTTTGTGGAAAGACCGCAGGGAAACTGCGGCACAGCAGCCGAAATGAAGGACAACAGTTTCAGCCCAAATTCCTCAGCTGGATTTGATGATGTAATGGTCAGTTATGTAATTGTGATGGTGAGTGATAAATGTGATGGTCAGTGATGTGTGTGTGATGGTCAGTGATGTGAGTGTGATGGTTAGTGATGAGTGTGATGGTCAGTAATGAGTGTGATGGTCAGTGATGAGTGTGATGGTCATTGATGTGAGTGTGATGGTCAGTGATGTGAGTGTGATGGTTAGTGTTGTGAGTGTGATGGTTAGTGATGTGTGTGATGGTCAGTAATGTGAGTGTGATGGTCATTGATGTGAGTGTGATGGTCAGTGATATTCAAGGCTGTGCAAAGATAGGTAGTATTTGTGATCATATGTAGTGTGCGGTCTGGGCCAAAATGTCAGGGCCAATTCTTTGTCCCAGTCCAGCCCAGGGACCACCTGGCCAACTTTTTTGCAGTGCCACATCCAGTGTCATGGGATGCTTGCTGATAAACTGGTCAAGTACAGCTTTTACATCCATTTCATGTGCTGATAGGTGGAAGCTGCAGAAGTAAATCTAAAGAGAAGATTTTCTGTTCAGTTCAAAACAGTTTGGCAATGTTGCATAGTAAAGAAGTACTTTGATAAGCTGATGACATCAATCTATTATATGGTGTCCTACAGGTGCTCTTGTAACTTCTACCAGTAAATCTTCTGCACACTAACTACTTTAAAATATATCTAGATATATAGATTTATATATATATATATATATATATATATATATATATATATATATATATATATAAATATATTTATATATATATATATATATATATATATATATATATATATATATATATATATACACACAGTAAAACCCCATTGACGAGCATAATTTGTTCTTGAAAATTGATTGTAGGTCCATTTGCTCGTATGTTCGAACTGATTTTCCCAATAAGAATGAATGTAAAAGTGATTTAATCCGTTCCGAGACCTCATTCGATCATTTATTTCTGCACTTATAAAGTATTTGTAGCCTATTTTAACAAACAAATAAACCGCAAATTACTGTAATGTAAACATAATTTAACACTTACTTATGTGGTAGTGGTTGTTTGCAGTGTGAGACGCACAAAAGCTCGTAACCTACTCGGTTTCCATGGTAATTCTATTTATCGTTTCACAGCACCATCACTGATTTTCTAGATTATGTCTCTCACAGTGGACATGCACCTACGATGACAATTTCAGACCCTCCATGATTTCTAAGTGGGAGAACTTGCAAAATAGCAGCGTGTTCAAATACTTATTTTCCTCACTGTGTGTGTGTATATATATATATATATATATATATATATATATATATATATATATATATATATATATATATATATATAAATATATATATATATATATATATATATATATATATATATATATATATATATATATATATATATATATACACACAGTAAAACCCCATTGACGAGCATAATTTGTTCTTGAAAATTGATTGTAGGTCCATTTGCTCGTATGTTCGAACTGATTTTCCCAATAAGAATGAATGTAAAAGTGATTTAATCCGTTCCGAGACCTCATTCGATCATTTATTTCTGCACTTATAAAGTATTTGTAGCCTATTTTAACAAACAAATAAACCGCAAATTACTGTAATGTAAACATAATTTAACACTTACTTATGTGGTAGTGGTTGTTTGCAGTGTGAGACGCACAAAAGCTCGTAACCTACTCGGTTTCCATGGTAATTCTATTTATCGTTTCACAGCACCATCACTGATTTTCTAGATTATGTCTCTCACAGTGGACATGCACCCACGATGACAATTTCAGACCCTCCATGATTTCTAAGTGGGAGAACTTGCAAAATAGCAGCGTGTTCAAATACTTATTTTCCTCACTGTGTGTGTGTATATATATATATATATATATATATATATATATATATATATATATATATATATATATATATATATATAAATATATTTATATATATATATATATATATATATATATATATATATATATATATATATATATATACACACAGTAAAACCCCATTGACGAGCATAATTTGTTCTTGAAAATTGATTGTAGGTCCATTTGCTCGTATGTTCGAACTGATTTTCCCAATAAGAATGAATGTAAAAGTGATTTAATCCGTTCCGAGACCTCATTCGATCATTTATTTCTGCACTTATAAAGTATTTGTAGCCTATTTTAACAAACAAATAAACCGCAAATTACTGTAATGTAAACATAATTTAACACTTACTTATGTGGTAGTGGTTGTTTGCAGTGTGAGACGCACAAAAGCTCGTAACCTACTCGGTTTCCATGGTAATTCTATTTATCGTTTCACAGCACCATCACTGATTTTCTAGATTATGTCTCTCACAGTGGACATGCACCTCGATGACAATTTCAGACCCTCCATGATTTCTAAGTGGGAGAACTTGCAAAATAGCAGCGTGTTCAAATACTTATTTTCCTCACTGTGTGTGTGTATATATATATATATATATATATATATATATATATATATATATATATATATATATATATATATACTTCAAAAATTCTCCTTTTTTAAACAACATAGAACCCAAATGCAAAAAAGAAAAATCCAACCTTTTATTTAAGTACATTACTTTGGTGTTAAAAATCACACATTTAGAAAAAAAAAAAACTTGAAATCATGTGTGCCACAATTATTGGCACCCTGATGTTAATACTTTGTACAACCTCCTTTTGCCAACAAGACAGCACTTAATCTCCTCCTATAACATTTCACAAGATTGGAGAACACAGAGAGGATTTTGACTATTCTTCTTTGCACAATCTTTCTAGATCATCCAGTGTCCTGGGTCCTCTCTTATGCACTCTTCTCTTTAGCTCGCCCCACAGGTTTTCGATTGGGTTGAGGTCTGGGGACTGAGATGGCCCTTGGGGAGCGACCTTGAGACCTTGAGTTTGTGACTGCTGAACCACTTTTGTGTAGATTTTGCCACATGTTTTGGATCATTATCCTGCTGAAAGACCCAATGACGACCCATCTTCAGCTTTCTGGCAAAGGCCATCAGGTTTTTATTTAAAATATCCTGGTACTTCAAAGCGTTCATAATGCCATGCACCCTAACAAGGTTCCCAGGGCCTTTGGAAGAGAAACAGGCCCACAGCATCACGGATCCTCCACCATACTTCACGGTGGGCATGAGGTGCTTTTCGGCATACTCATCTTTTGTTTTACGCCAGACCCACTTAGAGTGTTTGTTGCCAAAAAGCTCAATCTTAGTCTCATCTGACCAAAGCACACGATCCCAGTTGAAGTCCCAGTACCGCTTAGCAAACTCCAGACGTTTACGTTTGTGAGTGTTAGTGAGAAAAGGCTTTTCCCTTGCATGCCTCCCAAACAGCTTGTTAGCATGTAGAGAGCGTCTGATGGTTGTTTTGGAGACTCTGTGACCCCAAGATGCCACTCTTTGATGCAATTCTGTGACGGTGAGCTTGGGAAATTTTTTTACTTCTCTTACCATCCTCCTCACTGTGCGTTGTGGCAAGATAAACTTGGGACCTCTTTCAGCCTTGTTTGTCACTGTTCCAGTTGTTTTAAACTTCTTAATGATTCCTCTGAATGTAGATACCGGCAAGTTAAGGCGAGTGGCTATTTTCTTGTAGCCATTGCCTGACTTATGAAGGTCGACACACATCTGCCTTACTTGAATGGTGTGTTCTCTTGTCCATGTTGACAAATGAGTAAGAGAATTAGGCCTCTGTGTCACGTCATATTTATACCCCAGGAAACAGGAAATCATGAATTACTAATTAAAAGTCCCTAGATACCCTGACCAACCTTAGCAACTACAGAAAAATATATTAAAAAAAAAAAAACTTGAAATCATGTGTGCCACAATTATTGGCACCCTGATGTTAATACTTTGTACAACCTCCTTTTGCCAACAAGACAGCACTTAATCTCCTCCTATAACATTTCACAAGATTGGAGAACACAGAGAGAGGATTTTGACTATTCTTCTTTGCACAATCTTTCTAGATCATCCAGTGTCCTGGGTCCTCTCTTATGCACTCTTCTCTTTAGCTCGCCCCACAGGTTTTCGATTGGGTTGAGGTCT
>NC_060906.1:2489469-2514729 GCF_014805685.1 Silurus meridionalis | reverse complement strand
ATAGATTTGTTCTGGATGTTGTACTGCTACAGCAAATTTCACCTGAAAAACAACACTGTATACAACAATTCACTGCAGCTTCTAGTGAGTTCTTGTGTCTCTCAGAGAGATGATCTTACCTCAGATCTTTCACTTTACACTCAGGATTCTCCAGTAGAGCAGAGAGACGCTTCACTCCTGAGTCTTCTAGTTTATTCCCAGACAGATCCAGTGTATTGACAGTCAGATGCAGTTCTTTCAGACTGAAGGTTTCTGAGTTGAGCACTGAGGTCAGAGCTTTTCCACTTCTCCCTGTAATTTCACTGCATCTGATACTGAAGGAAATAAAAGATAATGAACAGAAATGCAGAAGATCAAACAAGTTCTTAAAGCTTCACTGCAGCGTCTCACTTTCAACATCACACACATCAGTTGCACACAATGATTAAATGGTGGAATAATAAGAATTGACAGTGGGAGATGTTCCTCAGCTGAATCTCTTGCCAAACCAAATCTGAACATCATCACACACACGTTGTATAAACATGGAGGATGAGATCCGGGAATCCAAATGGGGAAGTAAGAGAGTCTGATCTAAAAGGTTTCTAAGAGGAGAAAGGGAAAAGTCTAAAGAGTCCTGCAGAGTTCGATTCATCTGAACAGCTCAGACCTTTGATTTGTTCTCAACACTGTAACAGTAGAACAATTTCATTCAGCTTCACTTACATTGCTTTTCTGGATGCTGCAATCACAGGCATCACTCTCACAAGAATCTCATCTCTGATCTTATCTGGAGTGATGTATTTATTCAGGTCAAATTCCTCCAGATCCTGTGCTGATGTCAGTAACACAAACACCAGAGCAGACCACTGTGAAGGAGAAAGTTCACTTTGTGCTCCAGATTTCAGATACTGCTGGATTTCCTCCACTAGAGAATCATCACCCAGTTCATTCAGACAGTGGAACAGATTGATGGATTTCTCTGTAGGAAGATCTTCACTGATATTCTTCTTGATATACTGAACTGTTTTCTCTTTGTTCTGGGAGCTACTTCCTGTCTGTGTTACTAATGAATGTAGAAGTATCTGATTGGACTCGAGTGAGAGACCCAGAAGAAAGCGGAGGAAAAGATCCAGATGTCCAGTCTGACATTTTAAAGCCTGATCTACAGCACTCATGTGAACATCTGAAAGTGTCCTACAGACCTGATTCTGTTTAAGAACATTTCTCTGTTCCTTCATGAAGGTCAGGTGCACATACAGAGCTGCGAGATGTTCCTGAATGCTCAGATGAACAAAGCAGTACACTTTACTCTGGTGAAGCCCAAACTCCTCTCTGAAGATCTGCGTACACACACCTGAATACACTGCTGCTTCTGTCACATCAATGCCACACTCTCTCAGGTCTTCCTCATAGAAGATCAGGTTTTGTTTCTCCAGCTGCTGGAAAGCCAGTTTCCCCAGTTTGAGAAGCATTTCTTCATCGCTCTCCTGCTTCTGTAGGTACTTCTCTCTTATGATGTTGGTCTGAATGATGAGGAAGTGTGTGTACATTTGAGTCAGAGTCTTGGGGATCTCTCCACTCTCTGCTTCACCCAACATTCTCTCTAGAACAGCAGCTGCAATCCAGCAGAACACTGGGATGTGGCACATGATGTAGAGGCTTCTTAATGACTTCAGGTGTGTGATGATCTTATTGGCCAGGTTCTGATCACTGATCCTCTTCCTGAAGTACTCCTCCTTCTGAGGGTCATTGAACCCTCGTACCTCTGTGACTCGATGGACACACTCAGAGGGGATTTGATCAGCTGCTGCTGGTCTGGAGGTGATCCAGATGAGAGCAGAGGGAAGCAGGTTCCCTTTGATCAGGTTTATCAGCAGCATATGCACTGGTGCTGATTCAGTTACATCACACACTCTCACCGTTTTCTGGAAATCCAGAGGAAAACGACACTCATCCAAACCATCAAAAATGAACAAAACCTTCTCGAACCTGAAAATGTCTATTTCTTTCATCTCCTTAAAAAACACATGAAGGAGCTCCACCAGACTCAGTTTCTGTTCCTTCATCAAATTCAGCTCTCTGAAAGGAAGTGGGAATATGAGGTGGACGTCCTGATTTGTTTTCCCTTCAGCCCAGTCCAGAACAAACTTCTGCACAGAGACTGTTTTTCCAATTCCAGCTACTCCCTTTGTCAGAACTCTCCTGATGGGTTCTTCATCTTGTTTAGATAAGGGTTTTGTCAGAACTCTCCTGATGGCTTTGTCTTGTTCAGGTAGGGGTTGAAATATGTCACTGCATTTAATTGGTGTTTCCTCAGTTGGGTTCCTCCTGGATGCTGCCTCGAGCTGTTTCACCTCATGTTCTTTATTGACGTCTCCACTGTCTCCCTCTGTGATGTAGAGCTCTGTGTAGATCTCATTCAGGAGGGTTCGGTTTTCCTGCTTTAGCATCAATCCATTCAAACACTGAAACTTCTTCATCAGATTGAACTTGAACTTCTTCTGGAATTCATCTGCAGCAGTGGATTCTGGGTCATGTCTGTGACAGGGTGAATAAGGAAGACATGGTGAGACATGGGCTCCAATGATTAGGTAGAAGTTCACATTTTCCTGCTAGATAGATCTTTATGATGTTCTCACTGTGGATTTACTTTATTCTACTGGAGGTTTTCTATCATCTAATCACTCTGTAGTTACTAACAGCAGAGAGCTTTAGAATAGCAGTGTGTCAGTGTCACAGTCATGGTGTTGGTTTTGATCGTACCCTGTAGCTGTGATGATGTTCTTCTCTCTTCTGTCTCCTGTCTTCTGTAGAACACTGGGAACAAAAACAACAAGTGTTAAAGATCTCAACGTTCCTCACTTTAATACTGGAGTCTAAACCTGAACACAAATTGTACTACAATAATTGTAGTGAGAGCAGGAACACTTGGAGAACACAGAGCTGAATACAACTCCAACATTGTGCACCTGGAGAATTAAATGTGCTCCTGTTTTCATTTCACACTTTTTCCTACTTTTCTATTCTTCCTACACAAACCTCCAAAAGTATTGGGACAGGATGTCCAGTTTTTTGGGTTTTTGCACGACACTGAAGACATTTGGATTTGAGAGTAAAAGATGAAAATGAAACAATAGATCAGAATTCCAGCTTTCAGTTCCTGATCTTTACATCTAGATGTGTTACATCACTTAGAACACTGCACCGAACCTTTCAGGAAATGAAAGCTGAAATTCTGATCTCTTGTCTCACATCATCTTCTGATGAAGATTTCCACCTACTCACATGTTTTTGGGAAGTGGGAGTTTAGGTTGAGGAAAATGCTAATTTTCCTTCTGAATCAATTCTGTTTTTTCTCCCTGTAGTTCACTGTAGAAAATTATAGAAATGTATTTAAAACAGAATTTCATTGTTGCTAAAATCTGAAGATCTACAGAAGATTCTGATCACTAAGTCAGGGTTCCTGATCCCCAAAAATACTGCTTACACCTTTAAGTAGTAGTGTTTAGATGTTTCCTGTAGCTTTTTACTTGTTTATATTAGTATTTTTATTTTAGGATGTAAAACATTACGTGTAATTGATTGTGACTTTAATAAATATTTACACTTTTACATCTAAAGGATTTACTGAAAGTATTGTAGAATCACTAAAGACCAAGTAACTATAATATAAATCTAAACAGCTGCTAATGACGGTGTAGTGCAGCCATTAACTGTGACTTTAACTAGGAGAATTATGGGATGTTACCTGTGTCCAGGTGAGGAGATTCCAGTGCTGAATCTTAAAGGTTGATTCATAGACACATCACTCTTCATGGAGACACAGCTGGGCACTGGTGAGTGTGATTTCTCTCTCTGTAGTTTACTGTAGAAAATTATACAAATGGCCATGAGACAGAATTTCATTGTTGCTAAAATCAGGATAAAAAATCCAGTGCATTGAAAAAGTCCCTATGCAGTGGTGGTGTAGAGCAGGAAGTGGAGCACGGGTTTAAAACTGGTGATAAAAACACAGATTTAGTTTGGATAAGATTATAATTGATAGTATGTAGTTTATGTAGAAAACAGTTCCAGCCCACTGTAACTGCTCCTGCTGGATTGAGTTAAACAGCACTTATTGATTTGGTTCCTGTAATTGAGGTGATGTTCTAAAGGTTTTCTGTGATTGTGCTGAAAAGGAGCTGAACTGAGGTCAGTAATGAGAATCTCAGTGCTGTAAAGACTCATTTATAACACATATTATAAGGATTATCCATGTTGTTTGTGTCTTATAGCTTTAATTAGACAATGAGTTTATGGTTCTTGGTTTTGAGAGTTTCATAAATTGTGCACAATGACGTGTATTTAATTGTGTAATAAATGTATTTAGGGTGATGTTTATATATGAAATGAAGCTCTCAGAAATGTCTCCAGATTTGCAGATATGAACAGTTCATTAGTAAAACACTAGAACATGGCAGGTTACCAGTCTTTTGAGGGTGAGGTCACATGATCTGTCCCCTGATCAGGGATCTCCATTTTTCACTGCTCGTGTACACACAGAGTCCTGAAGACGTCGATCTCTTCTGCTGGAATCAATCACACTTCTAGAAAACACAAAAACAACATGCAGTTAAAACTGGGGGAAAATCTTTCTAAAACCAGCTGATCCTCATGATGTCTTACTGATTTTCAGATATTTTTCTATCATCTTTATTCCTCATCTGAACACAGACTGACAGGAGGTGTGCAATAAACACAATAAACACTGTTCTATTTTTTATTTCTATGTATAAAAAGTGATTAAAGTCTTCTGTATTTCTATATTTTCCACACACAGTCCATTAAAGTCCATTAGAATTAAAATCCATAGACATATAAGACACAGACGCCTCATTGGCCGCTTTGGTCTGTTGCTGCGATACGTCAATGCTGCTGCAATCTTGCTCCAGGCGAGAGTTCCCTGTACACAAATACAACTACACAACATATATAACAACATAACTATAATACACATCCCTGAGGACCTCACCTGGTCTCTGAACCCTTCTAACCTGATCAGAAAGGCACAACAGCACCTATATTTTCTGAGGAGACTTAAAAAGTCCCGTCTGTGCTACAGGATACTGGAGAACTTTTACTGCTGTACCATTGAGAGTATCCTCACAAACTGCATCTCAGTGTGGTACAGCAGCTGCACAGCTTCAGACCGTAAAGCCCTTCAGAGGGTGGTGAAAACAGTCCAACGAATCATTGGTATTGAACTACCCACCTTGGAGAACATTTAAAAAAAACGCTGTTTGCAAAGGGTGAGGGGCATCATCAAAGATCCCTCTCACCCCAACCACGGACTGTTTACACTTCTCCCATCGGGCAGACGCTACCGTTGTCTCAGAGCTAAAACTAATAGACTGAAAAATAGCTTCTTTCCCGTGGCAGTTTCTGCACTGACCAGCTGATATGGTGTCAACAATCACCACTGCACTGTGACTTTTCATCTGTTTTGCACCACTTTAAAATCATGCATCCCTGCACCACCCAAAAACTATGATTACACTTCTGTATGCCCATCCATATTTATTCTGTTTTTCTGTGTGTGTGTGTGTATATATATATATATATATATATATATATATATATATATATATATATATATATATATATATATTATATTATATTATATATTCATAATGACATTCCTTTTTCCTTTTTTTTCATACGGTATCATACTTATATAAAAACCCACACTATATATACCCTTATTGAGTTATATGTACATATTACTACACTGTTTCAGCTATCTATACACTTCTGGTTAGACCCTAACTGCATTTCATTGGCTCTGTACATGTACCTTGCACAATGACTATAAAGTTGAATCTAATCTAATCTAATCTAATCTAATAATAGAGGGAAAATAACAATAACTGTACAAACAATTATTGATAATAGATGATTGAGAGATATTATATAGCCTTTAATTTATTATACTCATTTATTATTGTACATTTATTCACTTTTCTTTTTTGTCTGTATTTTATTGCAATTGATATTACATACTATTAGCATTTTATTTAATATTACATTATAATGTGATAAACAATCTGCATTTATCAATATATTAGTTATTTATATAGTTATACTACTGTACATTATTTTTTTTATTCTATCATACTTAATACTGGAATATAAATAGATTTGATGCACTGTTATTGTACCATAATCACATCCATGTATTTCCATAAAGAATCCAGCAGATGTGTGTGTGTGTGTGTGTGTCTGTGTGTGTGTGTGTGTGTGTTTGTGTGTGTGTGTGGAGATGTAATAATAATAAATAATAATAATTCTAATAATAAATGGGATTCTGTTTCAAGGATTCCACATTTTTCACAATTTCTATGTTTGTGTTTTTCTATCTTGTATAAATGTGGGTTTAGTGTTGTGTGGCGATTCATAATCTTGTCATAATCACATCCTGTTCCCTGATTTGATCACATGTTCTTTCCACCCCTACATTTTTTTGTATTGCAGATACTTTAGGTTCTTCCTTTTGTTTCTGTGTCCCAAATGTTCTGCATCTTTTATCTGTGCTGTTCTCATACACACCCTAATGTTCACATCTGGTTCCTTTAGTGACTCTTTTACCAACTTCTCCACTACCTCATTCCACAATATTCCCACATGATCAATGATAAAGGATCCAGTGGATCCCGCATTCCGCACTGAATTCTGAAAGCTCATGTCTTCATGAACATGTATCTGCTCCATACTTCCTGTATCTCCTCCGCTTAGAAAGTCATGATCTGCTCCTGTTTACGGGAAATCATCCTGAGCATGACAACAACTCCAGGATCAGCTTGGAACAACCAAACAATCCTGGTGTTCTCATGTCAAATCCTCCTCAATAAACTCAGAACATCATCAAATCCAACTGAGGAATTTGGGCTGAAACTGTTGGTCTTCATTTCGGCTGCTGTGCCGCAGTTTCCCTGCAGTCTTTCAACAAACTCCATTACATAGAAAACACAAACGCATTATTCTGATAGAAAGTCGTTTCTGGGAAAAACTCACCCACTTTTCTTCACCACTGCTTGTTGTTGAACATGAATCTCACCGCTTCTGACTGATGTTGAAGATCTTTGTGTTTTTCTAACCGCTCATTAAAATGGAGTCGAGGCTGAGTAACACTTTCTTTTTCGGAAAACCGAATCGAGTCTTTGAACCGACTCTTTGAACCGACACTTTGACGAGTTGAGTTAAATGCTTCTTCTCAAATCTTTTCAAGTTTTGTGAGTGCTTTAAGCCTCAATACACTTTACAACCACTTTCCAGATTTCCCACAACTGACTCATAGATTCAACCGATTTAAACCTCTTCTTCTCTATTTTCCATTCTTTCCAAAAGTGTTTGAAAAAAAAAAACTTTTAAAAACTTTTCTACACTTTAGGAACAATTTAGGAACACTTAGGAACCTGCACTGTAGGAACTTCTGTGTTCTTGTTATTCGTGTACGGGAGGGAGAGAAGGAGAGGGAAGAGGGGAAAGAATCCCACTGGACTGGGATTAGTTTATGGTCTGAAAGTGGTGTAGGGAGAAGATCAGAGTGTGTGAGCGTGTTCCTCATGGTGTGTGTGATATGTAGAACATGTCTAAACGTGTTGCAGAAACCCTGCCTGTGTGGAACTTCACCCACGTGTACTGACGTGTTTGTGGGCTGAAAGCAAGTGGTTGATTTCAGCTCTCACTATGAGAGTCTACCTGCTTCTACCTCATCCTGTGAGAAGATTTGTGTTTAACATTAGGTGAGAACAGAAAGGCTACTCCAGCACTAATATTAGATCCATGACTCAAGATTTTTCCTCCTTTCCACCACAAGCCCCTATCCATCTCATTGCCCTCGTCACTATGTGTCTCCTGCAGAAAGATTATACTCAGTGTCTTTAAGCCTTTACTTTCTGAACTATTTCTCTTTTTTTCTGTCCTTTATCTCATTTATGCTCTGGGATCCCACCTGCAGAATCTCCATGAGAAAGAGAGAGAGATAATAGAGAGCTGATAGAGAGGAAAACAGGAGAGGAAACATGATGACTATGTAGATTTCCCCTTGTTAGTCTCTTTTCCAGGTTGTTCAGCGTGTCTGATTGCTGTTGAGAGTTTGTTTAATGAAGATGTTTCTGCTGTGGTGTGGTTCAAAGCGAACATGTTTTTCTCAGAAGACACAAACTTTTCTAGATGGGGAAAGAAATCGCTTACTTTAACATCTCCTTTGCCTTTAGTCTCATCCAAAAATCTGTTAATTTGTTCGACAGAGTAAAAATCCTTTTCAGACATGTCTGACCACTGTTCCTCATCTCTGATGCTCTCAAAAGAACGCTGAGATAAATCACTCAGCTGCTCGGTCAGGGCTTCCTCCATCTCACAAGCCTGAGCTCCCTCAGCTCCCACAGACACCAACTGATCTTCTTCACTTTTCTTACTGGACTTTTCACTCTCTTCTCTAAATTTACCATTCACATCACTGACCAGCACACTCACCACTGACCATCACACTCACATCACTGACCATCACACTCACATCACTGACCATCACTCTCACATCACTGACCAACACATTCGCATCATCGACCATCACACTCATCACTGACCATCACACTCACATCACTGACCATCACACACTCACATCACTGACCATCACACTCACCTCCTGACTACACACTCATCACTGACCATCACACTCACATCACTGACCATTACACTAATCACTAAACACCACACTGACATCACTGACCATCACACTCACCTCCTGACCATCACACTCACCTCCTGACCATCACACTTACATCCCTGACTACACACTCATCACTGACCATCACACTCACATCACTGACCATCACACTCACATCACTGACCATAACACTTACATCACTGACCATCACACTCACATCACTGACCATCACACTCATCACTCTCACATCACTGACCATCACACTCGCATCACTGACCATCACACTCACCTCCTGACCATCACACACTCACATCACTGACCATCACACTCACCTCCCTGACTACACACTCATCACTGACCATCACACTCACATCACTGACCATTACACTAATCACTAAACACCACACTGACATCACTGACCATCACACTCACATCACTGACCATCATACTCACATCACTGACCATCACTCTCACATCACTGACCATAACACTTACATCACTGACCATCACACTTACATCACTGACCATCACACTCACCTCCTGACCATCACACACACATCACTGACCATAACACTTACATCACTGACCATCACACTTACATCACTAACCATCACACTCACCTCCTGACCATCACACTCACATCATTGACCATCACACTCACATCACTGACTATACACTCATTACTGACCATCACACACTCATCACTGACCATCACACTTACATCCCTGACTATACACTCATCACTGACCATCACACTCACATCACTGACCATTACACTCTCATCACTGACCATTACACTAATCACTAAACACCACACTGACATCACTGACCATCACACTCACATCACTGACCATCACACTCACATCACTGACCATTACACTAATCACTAAACACCACACTCACATCACTGACCATCACACTCACATCACTGACCATAACACTTACATCACTGACCATCACACTTACATCACTGACCATCACACTCACCTCCTGACCATAACACTTACATCACTGACCATCACAATTACATCACTGACCATCACACTCACCTCCCTGACTACACACTCATCACTGACCATCACACTCACATCACTGACCATTACACTAATCACTAAACACCACACTGACATCACTGACCATCACACTCACATCACTGACCATCATACTCACATCACTGACCATCACTCTCACATCACTGACCATAACACTTACATCACTGACCATCACACTTACATCACTGACCATCACACTCACCTCCTGACCATCACACACACATCACTGACCATAACACTTACATCACTGACCATCACACTTACATCACTAACCATCACACTCACCTCCCTGACCATCACACTCACATCACTGACCATCACACTCACATCACTGACTATACACTCATTACTGACCATCACACACTCATCACTGACCATCACACTTACATCCCTGACTATACACTCATCACTGACCATCACACTCACATCACTGACCATTACACTCTCATCACTGACCATTACACTAATCACTAAACACCACACTGACATCACTGACCATCACACTCACATCACTGACCATCACACTCACATCACTGACCATTACACTAATCACTAAACACCACACTCACATCACTGACCATCACACTCACATCACTGACCATAACACTTACATCACTGACCATCACACTTACATCACTGACCATCACACTCACCTCCCTGACCATCACACACATCACTGACATCACAATTACATCACTGACCATCACACACATCACTGACCATCACACTCACATCACTGACCATCACACTTACATCCCTGACTATACACTCATCACTGACCATCACACACTCATCACTGACCATCACACTCACATCACTGACCATCACACTCATATAACTGACCATTACATCATAAAATTCAATTTAGAATTTGGGCAGAAACTGTTGTCCTCCATTTCGGCTGCTGTGTCGCAGTTTCCTTGCGGTCTTTCCACAAACTCCATTACATAGAAAACACAAACGCATTATTCCGATAGAAAGTCGTTTCTAGGAAAAACTTACCCACTTTTCTTCACCACTGCTTGTTGTTGGACATGAATCTCACCGCTTCTGGCTGCTGTTCAAAATCTTTGTGTTTTTCCAACCGCTCCTTAAAATGGAGTTGAAGATGAGAAACACTTTCACTTTTGGAAAACCGAATCGACTCTTTGAATCGACTCTTTGAACCGACATTTTAAACCGACACTTTGACGAGTTGAGTTAAATGTTTTTCTCAAATCTTTTTAAGTTTTGTTTTTTTGATGCGTTTTGACAAAAGACAATTCATCAAGCAGACACTGTGTCTAGATCGACGTCTAGAAGTGCTCTAAGCTTCAATACACTTTACATGCACTTTCCTGATCTCCCACCATTGACTCATAGATTCAACACATTCAAACCTCTTCTTCTCTTTTTTCCATTCTTTCCAAAAGTGTTTGAAGTTTTCACACAATGTTTTTTCCTGTAAAGTTTATGACTGAAATGCCAGTAGGAACTTCTGTGTTCTTGTTATTAGTGTGCACTCGACTGGGATTAGTTTATGGTCTGAAAGTGGTGTAGGGAGAAGATCAGAGTGTGTGAGCGTGTTCCTCATGGTGTGTGTGATATGTAGAACATGTCTAAACGTGCTGCAGAAAGCCTGCCTGTGTGGAACTTCACCCACGTGTACTGACATGTTTCTTTGTAGGGATCGTTTTGGAGGGTAAACAAGTGATTGCAGGATTACAGAGAATTCCTGCAGCATGTGTCATCCTGCTTGTCCTGATTCTTGTCATAGATTCTGATCTCATAATTATGACTTATCTCATAATTATGACTTAATATCTTACTTATGACTAAGTATTTTATAATTATGACTTAATATCTCATAATTATGACATAAGTTGGGGCAGTCTGTGGCAGTGGAGGATTTTAGCACATAACACAGGATGTAGATCGTATGGAAAACCTCTCCAAGAATTAAAGTTTTGTTTGGGCATGATAAAAATCAGTATATTAAATTAATATTGAGCTGAGTCTTCCTTTGGACGTGCCGACTGTATTACTTTGGCTTACAACTATATTTTTTATTATGATTAATACACATATATATATACAGTGCCCTCCACAATTATTGGCACCCCTGTTTAAGATGTGGTCGTGGACTTCTAAAAATTCTCCTTTTTTTTAAAACAACATAGAACCCAAATGCAAAAAAAGAGAAAAATCCAACCGTTCATTTAAGTACATTACTTTGGTGGTAAAAAATCATACATTTAGAAAAAAAAAACTTGAAATCATGTGTCCCACAATTATTGGCACCCCTAACAATTCCTCTAAAAATGTAATTGTTTTTTTTATATATTTTTCTGTAGTTGCTAAGGTTGGTCAGGGTATCTAGGGACTTTTAATTAGTAATTCATGATTTCCTGTTTCCCTGGGGTATAAATATGACGTGACACAGAGGCCTAATTCTCTTACCCATTTGTCAACATGGACAAGAGAACACACCATTCAAGTAAGGCAGATGTGTGTCGACCTTCATAAGTCAGGCAATGGCTACAAGAAAATAGCCACCGCCTTAACTTGCCGGTATCTACAGTCAGAGGAATCATTAAGAAGTTTAAAACAACTGGAACAGTGACAAACAAGGCTGGAAGAGGTCCCAAGTTTATCTTGCCACAACGCACAGTGAGGAGGATGGTAAGAGAAGTAAAAAAATTTCCCAAGCTCACCGTCACAGAATTGCATCAAAGAGTGGCATCTTGGGGTCACAGAGTCTCCAAAACAACCATCAGACGCTCTCTACATGCCAACAAGCTGTTTGGGAGGCATGCAAGGAAAAGCCTTTTCTCACTAACACTCACAAACGTAAACGTCTGGAGTTTGCTAAGCGGTACTGGGACTTCAACTGGGATCGTGTGCTTTGGTCAGATGAGACTAAGATTGAGCTTTTTGGCAACAAACACTCTAAGTGGGTCTGGCGTAAAACAAAAGATGAGTATGCGAAAAGCACCTCATGCCCACCGTGAAGTATGGTGGAGGATCTGTGATGCTGTGGGCCTGTTTCTCTTCCAAAGGCCCTGGGAACCTTGTTAGGGTGCATGGCATTATGAACGCTTTGAAGTACCAGGATATTTTAAATAAAAACCTGATGGCCTCTGCCAGAAAGCTGAAGATGGGTCGTCATTGGGTCTTTCAGCAGGATAATGATCCAAAACGTGGCAAAATCTACACAAAAGTGGTTCAGCAGTCACAAACTCAAGGTCCTCCCATGGCCATCTCAGTCCCCAGACCTCAACCCAATCGAAAACCTGTGGGGCGAGCTAAAGAGAAGAGTGCATAAGAGAGGACCCAGGACACTGGATGATCTAGAAAGATTGTGCAAAGAAGAATGGTCAAAAATCCCTCTCTCTGTGTTCTCCAATCTTGTGAAATGTTATAGGAGGAGATTAAGTGCTGTCTTGTTGGCAAAAGGAGGTTGTACAAAGTTTTTTTTCTAAATGTGTGATTTTTAACACCAAAGTAATGTACTTAAATAAAGGTTGGATTTTCTCTTTTTGCATTTGGGTTCTATGTTGTTTAAAAAAAAGGAGAATTTTTGAAGTATATATATATATATATATATATATATATATATATATATATATATATATATATATATATATATATATATATATATATATATATATATATATATATATATATATATATATATATATATATATATATATATATATACACACACACACAGTGAGGAAAATAAGTATTTGAACACGCTGCTATTTTGCAAGTTCTCCCACTTAGAAATCATGGAGGGTCTGAAATTGTCATCGTGGGTGCATGTCCACTGTGAGAGACATAATCTAGAAAATCAGTGATGGTGCTGTGAAAACGATAAATAGAATTACCATGGAAACCGAGTAGGTTACGAGCTTTTGTGCGTCTCACACTGCAATCAACCACTACCACATAAGTAAGTGTTAAATTATGTTTACATTACAGTAATTTGCGGTTTATTTGTTTGTTAAAATAGGCTACAAATACTTTATAAGTGCAGAAATAAATGATCGAATGAGGTCTCGAACGGATTAAATCACTTTTACATTCATTCTTATTGGGAAAATCAGTTCGAACATACGAGCAAATGGACCTACAATCAATTTTCAAGAACAAATTATGCTCGTCAATGGGGTTTTACTGTGTGTATATATATATATATATATATATATATATATATATATATATATATATATATATATAAATATATTTTATATATATATATATATATATATATATATATATATATATATATATATATATATATATATAAAATCTATATATCTAGATATATTTTAAAGTAGTTAGTGTGCAGAAGATTTACTGGTAGAAGTTACAAGAGCACCTGTAGGACACCATATAATAGATTGATGTCATCAGCTTATCAAAGTACTTCTTTACTATGCAACATTGCCAAACTGTTTTTGAACTGAACAGAAAATCTTCTCTTTAGATTTACTTCTGCAGCTTCCACCTATCAGCACATGAAATGGATGTAAAGCTGTACTTGACCAGTTTATCAGCAAGCATCCCATGACACTGGATGTGGCACTGCAAAAAAAGTTGGCCAGGTGGTCCCTGGGCTGGACTGGGACAAAGAATTGGCCCTGACATTTTGGCCCAGACCGGCACACTACATATGATCACAAATACTACCTATCTTTGCACAGCCTTGAATATCACTGACCATCACACTCACATCAATGACCATCACACCCATTACTGACCATAACACACATATCACTAACCACCACACTCACATCACTGACCATCACACTCATCACTAACAATCGCACTCACATCACTAACCATCACACTCATCACTAACCATCACACTCATCACTGACCATCACTGACCATCACACTCATTACTGACCATCACACTCATCACTAACCATCACACTCATCACTGACCATCACACACATCACTGACCATCACATTTATCACTCACCATCACAATTACATAACTGACCATTACATCATCAAATCCAGCTGAGGAATTTGGGCTGAAACTGTTGTCCTTCATTTCGGCTGCTGTGCCGCAGTTTCCCTGCGGTCTTTCCACAAACTCCATTACATAGAAAACACAAACGCATTATTCCGATAGAAAGTCGTTTCTAGGAAAAACTCACCCACTTTTCTTCACCACTGCTTGTTGTTGGACATGAATCTCACCGCTTCTGACTGCTGTTGAAGATCTTTGTGTTTTTCAACCGCTCCTTAAAATGGAGTTGAAGATGAGAAACACTTTCACTTTTGGAAAACCGAATCGACTCTTTGAATCGACTCTTTGACCCGACATTTTAAACCGACACTTTGACGAGTTGAGTTAAATGTTTTGTCAAATCTTTTAAGTTTTGTTTTTGATGCGTTTTAACAAAGACAATTCATCAAGCAGGCGCCCGTGTCCAGAGCGGCGTCCAGAATTGCTTTAAGCCTCAATACACATGTGTCATCCTGCTTGCCCTGATCTAAGCAGTCCACCTGAGCTATTCCAAACCCCTGAGATACACATTTCAATTCTTCAAAAAAATGTTTTTGGAACTGAAAACAGTGGGAAACTGTTCCCAAAGATTCTGTCATTGAAAAGAAGTTGTTGACATAAATGTGAGAGAAAGAGATAATGTTAAAATGCAGGAGCACACATACTTACAATCACACATCTGTACACAGCAGCAAACTGATATACATTCAATTTGCACTAAATTAGATGTGACCACTTTGATATGGTTTAATTGAAGATTGTTTATCTTTGAATTTAATTATTCAGAAATAAGTTAGTGGGTTCCACTTGTTTCTATGCAACTGATGCAGTTGTTTAATTGTTTAATCTCATAATTTCATGCACTCTTGTAAGATTTATTTGCTTTTGATGGGAGTAAAGTTGAGTGTGGGATGAAAATTAGATATTGATGTGAAACTCATGAACACATACTTATTGCTCTTCACAGCTAATGGTCTAAAGTGATAGTCTGCTTTAGCATAAAGTATTTTTGTTTAAATGTATTTAATAACTGCAGTGTTTACCTTGGTAGTTATGGTGAGGTGGGGGAACACTGGGAAAAGACTTGTGTACTTGTGTCTCTGAGTGTACGATTGGTATAAATTATTCCAGCTGACATTAAATTGAATGATTAAAATTGACTACAGGTTGGTATTTGTGTGCTGATTTTAAATGTATTTGATGTACTAGTAGTAACTCCACCTGTAATTCACTGTCAGTAGTAGCAGTAACAATCCCAGTATTAACTTAAACTATTACTTATGATCAACTTCAAATATTAATATAGCCTTAATGATACAACTTGATTGTACTGGCTGGAGAAACCTTTTTTTTTTTAATAAAGAAATTAATAAAAATTAAATTTTCTGATGTCATTTTAAATATATTAATATTTGGAATTTTATGTTGGATATACTTAAAAATAGGCATGCAAACAGGCATGTTTTCACAATATATTTGTCAGTAAAATCAGCTCATCATCTTTTACAGTGTAGGATCTTTATGATGTGAGTATGTAAGGTACACGCAATGTCTTTATCTGGGCTCACAAATCTCTGGTTATTATTTCTACTTACCGACTACTGACTTAATATCTCATAATTATGACATAAGTTGGGGCAGTCTGTAGCAGTGGAGCATTTTAGCACATAACACAGGATGCAGATCGTATGGAAAACCTCTCCAAGAATTAAGTTTTGTTTGGGCATGGTAAAAATCAGTATATTAAATTAATATTTAACTGAGTCTTCCTTTAGACGTGCCTACTGTATTACTTTGGCTTACAACTGTATTTTTATTATGATTAATACACACATATATATATATATATATATATATATATATATATATATATATATATATATATATATATATATATATACACACACAGTGAGGAAAATAAGTATTTGAACACACTGCTATTTTGCAAGTTCTCCCACTTAGAAATCATGGAGGGTCTGAAATTGTCATCGTAGGTGCATGTCCACTGTGAGAGACATAATCTAAAAAAAAAAATCCAGAAATCACAATGTATGATTTTTAAACTATTTATTTGTATGATACAGCTGCAAATAAGTATTTGAACACCTGTCTATCAGCTAGAATTCTGACCCTCAAAGACCTGTTAGTCTGCCTTTAAAATGTCCACCTCCACTACATTTATTATCCTAAATTAGATGCACCTGTTTGAGGTCATTAGCTGCATAAAGACACCTGTCCACCCCATACAATCAGTAAGAATCCAACTACTAACATGGCCAAGACCAAATATCTGGCCAAAGACACTAGAGACAAAATTGTAAACCTCCACAAGGCTGGAAAGAGCTACGGGGAAATTACCAAGCAGCTTGGTGAAAAAAGGTCCACTGTTGGAGCAATCATTAGAAAATGGAAGAGGCTAAACATGACTGTCAATCTCCCTCGGACTGGGGCTCCATGCATGCAAGATCTCACATCGTGGGGTCTCAATGATCCTAAGGAAGGTGAGAAATCAGCCCAGAACTACACGGGGGGAGCTGGTCAATGAACTGAAAAGAGCTGGGACCACCGTTTCCAAGGTTACTGTTGGTAATACACTAAGACATCATGGTTTGAAATCATGCATGGCATGGAAGGTTCCCCTGCTTAAACCAGCACATGCCAAGGCACGTGAGGAGCTGGTCAATATATATATATATATATATATATATATATATATATATATATATATATATATATACACAGTGGTACCTCGAGATACCACTGTGTATATATATATATATATATATATATATATATATATATATATATATATATATATATATATATATATATACAGTGGTATCTCGAGGTACCACTGTGTGTGTATATATATATATAGTGGTACCTCGAGATACAGTGTCCTAACATACGAGTTTTTTGAGATCGACGGTCACTCTGTCGATTTTTTGCTTTGAGACGCAAGCAAAAACCTGAGATACGAGCTCGAGACGCCGCTGCTAGATACGAATCAAAGCCAGAAAGTGAAGATTGTGAGGAAAATGAAGACAGTGTTCCATTAGAGGGAAAATGAGAGCTGTTTCTTTAAGGCTACTATCTCTGGGTATTTAAGTCCAGAGTAAAATGCATAATGGGTAGTGTAGTGCGGGAAAGAAGTGTGCGGGCTGGATGTGTTTCCTGTGTGTGATTTATATGATTAGTGTTCTGCAGTGCGGTCTGTTGATTCAAGTTTATCCACCTGGGAGTTATATTATACTGTAACACTGCGAATCTATCTTCATCAAAACAAGTAAAGTGCTTCTGCATCGGCTAATGTTGTCCATCTCATCATTCCACCAGCATCAACTAATGAGTTGTTACGCTGCTGCCAGGAAAAGTTCAAGCGGATAAGTAACAATAAGCAAAGAAGAAAAAATAAAACATTTAAAGTTTAGGGATACGTAGTGTGCAGGAGTAATTAGTAAAAAAACAGTTTTCCCACCTCCATAAACTCACACACACACTCACACACACACACACACACACACACACCCCCACCAGCGTCCTCCACCCCCTCCGCACACACACACCACCAGCGTCCTCCACCCCCACCTCCGCACACTCACACACCACCAGCGTCCTCCACCCCCCCTCCGCACACTCACACTCACACACACACACACACACCAGTGTTTTCGTTAGCTCAAGTCGTCTCATCTCCAAGGAAAATACACTGAATAAAACCTTATTATATCTTTACATTCTCTTTTATTATGTTTTTATACAATATTTGTCATTTATAAATACATTTTTCTTATTCAAAAATGCGTAACAAAAACAACTGGGGTGCATTTTGGACATTAGTCACCTCTTACAGACACAGACGTTCCCATCCACAGAACAGAGGTCACATTGCCAGTAACCTCATCTATCCTCCTCTGTTGTGGTGGTAGATGTGCTCTGGAATTGCCAGTATTCTGTAAGGATAGGCTTCCCAATACGCCTTCAACTTTCTGCCACTTACTAAGACCTGGATATCCCCACAGAACACTGCTATACCAGCTGCTCTGTCTTCTGCCTATGCTTTCTCTCACTCACCAAGAGAAACCAGTAGAGGTGGTGGTATGGGTTTACTGTTGTCACGGAGATGGTGTTTCACACGTCTCCCTTTATCTCATCTAACCATGTATCCTTTAAAATTCCATGCAGTTTCTATTACCTCTCTAATCAACCTCTTCATCATTGTCATCTACCACCCTCCTGGTCCCCTTAAAGACATCCTAGAAAAGATGGACACACTCCACAGTACTTTCCCTTCTGACAGCACCCCTCTGACAGTTCTTGGTGACTTCAACCTCCCATCTGACAAACTTCAGTCATCTTGCCTCCTAACTTTTCTGAATACCTTCTCCTTGACATTTAACAGCTGCCCTCCAACACACAAGGGAGGAAATGTCCTGGACCTGGTTTTCACCCGCCCTACCCCAGCTACAGACATGACTGCCACTTCACTTCCAATTTTTGATCATCATCACCTGGTTTCATTTTCAATCACTCTTCCTATTCTACCAAAAACAATCGACATGTCTCTCTTATCCGTCCTAACCTTCACTCCATCTCTCCCTCCTCTGTAGCCTCCTGTACTCTTCATGACTCTCTGCTCTCCTCTTCAGCCACTGCTCATAACCTTGTGGTAACTATGGACAATGAACTGTCCTTCTTCTCACATGTCACTAATGTGGCTCATTACTGTCGATTTCTTCTCTACAACGTCCGAAAGATTCGACCATTTCTGTCCACACAGGCTGCCCAGGTGCTTGTTCAGTCTCTTGTAATTTCAGGAATTAACTACTGCAACTCTCTGCTGGCAGGTCTTCCCCTGAACGCTATACGTCCACTGCAAATGATCCAAAACGCAGCTGCACGACGTGTGTTCAATGTGCCCAAGTTCTCCCACACCACTCCACTTCTGCGCTCCCTTCACTGGCTTCATGTATCAGATTCAAAACACTGATGCTTGCCTACAAGGCCAAAAATGGACCAGCACCATACCTTAGAGACCTCATCACACCTCCGACTGCACCACGATGTCTGAGATCCTCCAGCACTGCTCGACTAGTATCACCTTCTCTCAAAATAAGAGGTAAGTATACTTCAAGGCTCTTCTCTGTTCTGGCACCGAGGTGGTGGAACGAACTTCCCCTATATGTCCGTACATCAGAGTCCCTGGCTTCAAGCGACGGTTGAAGACCTACCTCTTCCTAAAACACTTAAATTAGCACTTTCCAAGTTTGATTTGTAGAATTCCAGAGTTGTATTTATATTAAGTTCGTAATTTTTTTTAACAGTGTAGATTTATTCATTGCTAGAGACTCAAAGAACTTTTGTATGTCGTCTGCTAAATGCTGCAAATGTAAATGTAAATCTCTGGGAGTTTTTCCTTTACACATTATCTGTGTAAAGCTGCTTGGAGATAATGGTCATTGTTAAAAGCGCTATACAAATAAAAATGAATTAAATTGTATTAAGGACAGTAAGGGATAAAAGGGATAGGAGTTAAGGTTGAGGTAAATGGTTAAGGACAGAGTGAGGGGGAAAGGGTGTGATGTTAAGGTTAGTAAAGGATAGGGGTTAAGGTTGAGGTAAATGGTTAAGGACAGAGTAAGGGGAAAGGGTGTGATGTTAAGGTTAGGGGTAAAGGGATAGGGGTTAAGGTTGAGGTAAATGGTTAAAGATAGAGTAGGGGTAAGGTGTGATGTTAAGTTTAGGGGTTAAGGGATAGGGGTTAAGGTTGAGGTAAATGGTTAAGGACAGAGTAAGGGGGAAAGGGTGTGATGTTAAGGTTAGGGGTAAAGGGATAGGGGTTAAGGTTGAGGTAAATGGTTAAAGATAGAGTAGGGGTAAAGGATGTGATGTTAAGTTTAGGGGTTAAGGGATAGGGGTTAAGGTTGAGGTAAATGGTTAAGGACAGAGTAAGGGGAAAGGGTGTGATGTTAAGGTTAGGGGTAAAGGATAGGAGTTAAGGTTGAGGTAAATGGTTAAAGATAGAGTAGGGGTAAAGGGTGTGATGTTAAGCTTAGGGGTTAAGGGATAGGGGTTAAGGTTGAGGTAAATGGTGAAGGACAGAGAAAGGGGAAAGGGTGTGATGTTAAGGTTAGGGGTAAAGGGATAGGGGTTAAGGTTGAGGTAAATGGTTAAGGACAGAGTAGGGGTAAAGGATGTGATGTTAAGTTTAGGGGTTAAGGGATAGGGGTTAAGGTTGAGGTAAATGGTGAAGGACAGAGTAAGGGGAAAGGGTGTGATGTTAAGGTTAGGGGTAAAGGATAGGGGTTAAGGTTGAGGTAAATGGTTAAGGACAGAGTAAGGGGAAAGGTGTGATGTTAAGGTTAGGGGTAAAGGATAGGGGTTAAGGTTGAGGTAAATGGTTAAGGACAGAGTAAGGGGAAAGGGTGTGATGTTAAGGTTAGGGGTAAAGGGATCGGGGTTAAGGTTGAGGTAAATAGTTAAGGACAGAGTGAGGGGAAAGGGTGTGATGTTAAGGTTAGGGGTAAAGGGATCGGGGTTAAGGTTGAGGTAAATGGTTAAGGACAGAGTGAGGGGAAAGGGTGTGATGTTAAGGTTAGGGGTAAAGGATAGGAGTTAAGGTTGAGGTAAATGGTTAAAGATAGAGTAGGGGTAAAGGTGTGATGTTAAGCTTAGGGGTTAAGGGATAGGGGTTAAGGTTGAGGTAAATGGTGAAGGACAGAGAAAGGGGAAAGGGTGTGATGTTAAGGTTAGTAAAGGATAGGGGTTAAGGTTGAGGTAAATGGTTAAGGACAGAGTGAGGGGAAAGGGTGTGATGTTAAGTTTAGGGGTTAAGGGATAGGGGTTAAGGTTGAGGTAAATGGTGAAGGACAGAGTAAGGGGAAAGGGTGTGATGTTAAGGTTAGTAAAGGGATCGGGGTTAAGGTTGAGGTAAATGGTTAAGGACAGAGTGAGGGGAAAGGTGTGATGTTGCTTAGGGGTTAAGGGATAGGGGTTAAGGTTGAGGTAAATGGTTAAAGATAGAGTAGGGGTAAAGGTGTGATGTTGCTTAGGGGTTAAGGGATAGGGGTTAAGGTTGAGGTAAATGGTGAAGGACAGAGAAAGGGGAAAGGGTGTGATGTTAAGGTTAGTAAAGGATAGGGGTTAAGGTTGAGGTAAATGGTTAAGGACAGAGTAGGGGTAAAGGATGTGATGTTAAGTTTAGGGGTTAAGGGATAGGGGTTAAGGTTGAGGTAAATGGTGAAGGACAGAGTAAGGGGAAAGGGTGTGATGTTAAGGTTAGGGGTAAAGGGATAGGGGTTAAGGTTGAGGTAAATGGTTAAGGACAGAGTAAGGGGAAAGGGTGTGATGTTAAGGTTAGTAAAGGGATAGGGGTTAAGGTTGAGGTAAATGGTTAAGGACAGAGTAAGGGGAAAGGGTGTGATGTTAAGGTTAGGGGTAAAGGATCGGGGTTAAGGTTGAGGTAAATGGTTAAGGACAGAGTGAGGAGGAAAGGGTGTGATGTTAAGGTTAGGGGTAAAGGGATAGGAGTTAAGGTTGAGGTAAATGGTTAAAGATAGAGTAGGGGTAAAGGTGTGATGTTGCTTAGGGGTTAAGGGATAGGGGTTAAGGTTGAGGTAAATGGTGAAGGACAAAGTAAGGGGAAAGGGTGTGATGTTAAGGTTAGGGGTAACGGAATAGAGGTTAAGATTGAGGTAAATAGTTAAGGACAGTAAGGGGTAAAGGGATTGATGTTATGATTATGGATAAAGGGATAGGGGTTAAGGTTGTGGGTTATGGTTAAGTACAGTAAGGGGTAAAGGGATGGGGTTAAAGTTGATGTAAATGGTTGAAGACATAGTAAGGGGTAAAGGTGCAATGTTAAGGTGAGGGGCTGAGATTGGGATTAGATTTGAGAGATCGAGATTTAAGTCAAAGCTAAAGGTTAAGTGGCCAGATTGTAAATGGATAAATATTAGTTATTGTATTTTTCTACTTTCTTTTAAATATTATATATATATATATATATATATATATATATATATATATATATATATATATATATATATATATGCACATTTATTTTTCTTTGCTGCTGTAACACAGAAAGTTCCCCACTGTGGGACGAATAATGGTATATCTTAGCTTGTCTCTTATTCTACAGTATAAAAGTATAAAACTGAAAGAGTGATTAATAACAGTTTCTTTTAAAGTCACCTCTCCTCGGCTCCTCTACCTTCTTAGCAAAATAACTAATTCTCCAATGTAGAGCTAGGCCTAATTGTCCCTAACTGCATTACATGTAGATGATGATGCCAGAATCCTAGTTTTACTTCTCATCTGTTCTATTCATTTACATTCTTTATGAAGTTAATAATTAATTATTGTTGAATTTATTTTTAATCTAATTGGATATTTTCTGTCTTTTTCGCCCAAAAGCTACAATATGCAACAAATGTGTTTCAGCATTCTTAAGTCTGCATCGTCAATACTTGTGTATCTGTGCAATCAGTTCTGAGTGTGATCTAACCTGCTTAAGGTCATCCATGACTTGCTTAAACAGGATGAGTAAGATTCCTAAGGAAAAAAACAAGGTTGAACCTGAAGTTTTGGTTAAGAATACATTTCATTCTCTATGCAAAAATAAGATGTGTGTGTGTGTGTGTGTGTGTGTGTGTGTGTGTGTGTGTGTGTGTGTGTGTGTGTGTGTGTGTGTGTGTGCGTGCAGTGGAAAATTTTGAAATATCTAGGTTCATCAGGTTTACATCATTGTTTTTACTTCCTGTATTATATGATATATAGTATACACACCTGAACTCAGAAAATCACAACTGAATGGACAAGAAACGACTCAGGACTCCATTGAATAAAGTTAATCTCCGCCATTATATTTTGATTATAATCAAATATCCATATGTGATTTGTCTGTATGACATTTGGTCTTGATTAATTAAATAAAATAATAAAGTGTAATTTGTAAATCACATACGTTTAAATTAAACATGTGCCACTTGTTCCAGCTAAAATGTTTATTTCCACTCTGTGTTAAGCATATAGTGAGGAAAATAAGTATTTGAACACCCTGCTATTTTGCAAGTTCTCCCACTTAGAAATCATAGAGGGGTCTGAAATACTTACCGACTACTGACTAAGTATGTCATAATTATGACTTAATATCTCATAATTATGACATAAGTTGGGGCAGTCTGTGGCAGTGGAGCATTTCAGCACATAACACAGGATATAGATCGTATGGAAAACCTCTCCAAGAATTAAGTTTTGTTTGGGCATGATAAAAATCAGTATATTAGATTAATATTGAGCTGAGTCTTCCTTTACACACACACACACACACACACACACACACATACATATTATTTATATATATATATATATATATATATATATATATATATATATATATATATATATATATATATACAGTGAGGAAAATAAGTATTTGAGCACGCTGCTATTTTACAAGTTCTCCCATTTAGAAATCATGGAGGGGTCTGAAATTGTCATCGTAGGTGCATGTCCACTGTGAGAGACATAATCTAAAAAAAAAATCCAGAAATCACAATATATGATTCTTAAACTATTTATTTGTATGATACAGCTGCAAATAAGTATTTGAACACCTGTCTATCATTTAGAATTCTGACCCTCAAAGACCTGTTAGTCTGCCTTGAAAATCTCCACCTCCACTACATTTATTATCCTAAATTAGATGCACCTGTTTGAGGTCGTTAGCTGCATAAAGACACCTGTCCACCCCATACAATCAGTAAGAATCCAACTACTAACATGGCCAAGACCAAAGAGCTGTCCAAAGAGACTAGAGACAAAATTGTACACCTCCACAAGGCTGAAAAGAGCTACGGGAAATTGCCAAGCAGCTTGGTGAAAAAAGGTCCACTGTTGGAGCAATTATTAGAAAATGGAAGAAGCTAAACATGACTGTCAATCTCCCTCGGACTGGGGCTCCATGCAAGATCTCACCTCGTGGGGTCTCAATGATCCTAAGGAAGGTGAGAAATCAGCCCATAACTACACGGGAGGAGCTGGTCAATGACCTGAAAAGAGCTGGGACCAACGATTCCAGGGTTACTGTTGGAAATACACTTAGACGTCATGGTTTGAAATCATGCATGGCACGGAAGGTTCCCCTGCTAAAACCAGCACATGTCCAGGCACGTCTTAAGTTTGCCAATGACCATTTGGATGATCCAGAGGAGTCATGGGAGAAAGTCATGTGGTCAGGTGAGACCAAACTAGAACTTTTGGGTCATAATTCCACTAAACGTGTTTGGAGGAAGAAGAATGATGAGTACCATCCCAAGAACACCATCCCTACTGTGAAGCATGGGGGTGGTAGCATCATGCTTTGGGGTGTTTTTCTGCACATGGGACAGGGCGACTGCACTGTATTAAGGAGAGAATGACCGGGGCCATGTATTGCGAGATTTTGGGGAACAACCTCCTTCCCTCAGTTAGAGCATTGAAGATGGGTCAAGGCTGGGTCTTCCAACATGACAAT
>NC_060906.1:2452358-2489369 GCF_014805685.1 Silurus meridionalis | reverse complement strand
ACACTGATACCTTGAGCAACTGCTCATTACTAATAGACAGTTGTCACAACTGGAAAGAAGAGGTGTGGTCTGTTCAATAACTTTTCAATTTAAGCTCATTGTCTAGTGGAGTTTGTGACTGTTAGATGCAGACCTTTTATTTACCACGGAATTCACCACAGTTTACATCGTCGGAGTGTACATTCCTCCCAGTGCTAATGCTAAGAGGCACTGAGTGAACTCTGGCGCTATTAGCGACCTGCAGAATGCTCACCCGACGGATTGTTTATTATCGCGGAGATTTCAACCATGCGAATCTCAAGACTGTGCTTCCTAAACTCCATCAGCATGTGGACTTTGCAACGAGAGGAGCGAACACGCTGGATCTTGTTTACACAAACATCCCGCCCATCTCGGATACTCAGACCACTGCTCTGTTATGTTGATTCCAGCATACAGACCGCTCATCAGACGCTCTAAACCGGTTCTGAAACAGGTGAAAACCTGGCCAGAAGGAGCTACTTCTGCTCTTCAGGACTGTTTTGAGTGCACTGACTGGGACATGTTTAGAGAGGCTGCAACCTCGGCGATTCCATCAACTTGGAAGAGTACACATCATCAGTGACCTGCTACATCAGCAAGTGCGTTGACGATGTGACCATCTCCAAGACCATCACTACACGCTCAATCAGAAGCCGTGGATGACTGCAAATGTCGTGCGCTGTTGAAACAAAGAGACTCTGCCTTCAGAACAGGGGACAAGGCGGCCTTAAAACAGCAAGGGCCAAACTGTCTCGTGCTATCAGAGAGGCAAAGCGCGCACGCGAAGAAAATCCGACCACTTCCAGGACAGTGGAGACACTCGGCGCATGTGGCAGGGCATCCAGGTGATCACGAATTACAAGACCACATCACCTGCTTGTGACCGTGGCGCCTCCCTCCCAGATCGCTGAGCGACTTCTCGCCCGGTTTGAGGTACAGAACAACGTGGTGGCGAGGAAGACCATCCCTCCTCCCACTGACCAGGTGCTCTGTCTAACCACAGCTGAAGTGAGGAAAACTCTATGCAGAGTTAACCCACGGAAGGCTGCTGGACCTGACAACATTCCTGGCAGGGTGCTCAGAGAATGTGCAGAACAACTAGCAGATGTCTTCACTGACATCTTCAACATCTCCCTGAGCAGTAACGTTGTTCCCACGTGCCTCAAGACAACGACCATCGTTCCTGTGCCAAAGAAATCGACTGTCTCCTGCCTCAATGACTATCGTCCCGTCGCTCACTCCCATCGTGATGAAGTGCTTGAGAGGCTTGTCATGAGGCACATCAAGACACAGCTTCCACCCTCCCTGGACCCAATGCAGTTTGCGTATCGTCCAAACCGTTCCACGGACGATGCCATCTCCACAACCCTTCATCTGGCCCTCACCCACCTGGATAACAAGGACTCATATGTACGAATGCTGTTCATTGATTTCAGCTCAGCATTCAACACAATCATTCCTCAGCACCTGATCGAGAAGCTGAACCTTCTGGGCCTGAACACCTCTCTGCAACTGGATCCTGGATTTCCTGACTGGGAGACCTCAGGCAGTCCGGATCGGGAACAGCATCTCCAGCACCACCACACTGAGCACTGGAGCCCCTCAAGGCTGTGTGCTCAGTCCACTGCTGTTCACTCTGCTGACTCACGACTGTGCACCAACGCACAGCTCAAATCATATCATCAAGTTCGCTGATGACACGACCGTGGTGGGTCTAATCAGCAGGAGCGATGAGTCAGCATATAGAGAAGAGGTGCAACGGTTAACTGCCTGGTGTGGAGCAAACAACCTGTCTCTGAACGTGGACAAACGAAAGAGATGGTTGTGGACTTCAGGAGAGCACAGAGCGACCAATCTCCACTGATTATCGATGGATCCTCTGTGGAGATCGTCAAGAACACCAAATTCCTTGGTGTTCATCTGGCGGACAACCTCACCTGGTCACTTAACACCAGCTCCATCACCAAGAAAGCCCAGCAGCGTCTATACTTTCTGAGAAGGCTGAGGAAAGCCCACCTCCCTCCCCATCCTGTCCATGTTCTACAGAGGGACCATTGAGAGCATTCTGAGCAGCTGCATCACTGCCTGGTTTGGGAATTGCACCGTCTCGGATCGCAAGACCCTACAGAGGATAGTGAGGACAGCTGAGAAGATCATCGAGTCTCTCTCCCTCTATCATGGACATTTACACCACACGCTGCATCCGCAAAGCACACAGCATTGTGGACGATCACACACACCCGTCACACATACTTCACCCTCCTACCATCAGGAAAAGCGGTTCCGAAGCATTCGGGCCGTCACAACAAGACTGTGTAACAGTTTCTTCCACAAGCCATCAGGCTTCTCAACACACAGAACTGAACAGAACTCACACACACTCACACACACTCACTTACACACACACACACACACACTCACTGTGTGTTACTGTTACTGAACTGAACTGTACAACCTGGACTAAACACATTCATCACTCATCTCGATCCACTCCATCACCATTTATATATTTATTATTATTTATACTATATTCAGTACAATGTTTATATTCAGTACAATGTTTACATGCTGTTTTGCACCTTTTATACTACAGTATAATGTTTACATGCTGTCTTTGCACCTCCTTGCTGCTGTTTTTTGCACTACATTGCTCTTTCTGTTTGTATTTTCTCCTGGGTATAGTTTTACATTCACCTCACACAGTACTGTATATGTAAGTATACAGTAGGTTTACTAGTCGGCGCTATACTTGGTTTTGTCTTTTGTCTTGTCTTGTGTTGTCTGTCTGCACTCTGTCTGTCTGTACTGTTCTTTTGTTTGCACTGTTTGCACCAGGCTGCACTCGATGCACTTTATGTTGTTTTGTTGTTTTGTGTAGCACCAGGGTTCGGAGGAACGTTGTTTCGTTTTACTGTGTACTGTGTACCACTGTGTATAGTAAAATGACAATAAAAACCACTTGACTTGACTTGACTTGACTTGACTTGTACTTCAAATTATTTGCACATTGGACTATGCCAACAAATTAGTAGAATATACTTAAAATTATAAAGTTCTGTCATCAAACTTTTTGTTTTAGTGTATTATGCTTGAATATTTAAGTAGAAACTAAATCCGGGCTAACAGTGTATGTATGTAACCATAGCAACTGACTCTCTGAAGATAACCTGCTCGGGAGCAGGTTATGTTTCAGTGTAACTTCGGCGTGCCCTTTTGATGAGGATCCTTTGGACGTAGAAGCACAAATTATACGAGTTTTTCGTCGGAGAGGGTTATAACACCGCGTATTGATGTTTGCATACCCTAATGAATATTTGAAAGAGCATTATCGTTTCTCAAAAGATTCGTTAGTTTATTTAACACGTCTTTTAAAACCGCATATCGCAAATGTGACAAACCGCGGTTCTGCGCTTAGCACAGAAAACATTTTTTGTACAGTGTGGGCGATTCAGAGCATGTGGGAAAGGCGACTGTGTGTAAAGCCATTCGTACAGTATGTCTGGCACACATATATATTTAATATTTACTCATATTTTTTATATCTATACATGTATTCATTATGCACACACTTCATACTTCCATAACTTTCTGTTTCAGGGTTTCCAAATGTAATTGGGTGCATTGATGGCACTCACATTCCTATTAAAGCTCCACCAATAAATGAGGAGACTGTGTTAATAGGAAATCTATTCATAGCATCAATGTGCAGGTAACAACTTAATTTTTCCTTCTTAAAATCATTAAAGTCATTACTTTTTCCACTAACTAGGTAATATGTGAGGCAACCCAAATCATTACCAATGTCGAGGCAAAATGGCCAGGATCTGTGCATGATGCCAGAATTCACCAGACATTTCAGCAGGGTATGTTTTGCTTTATACAATTGTTTTTTTTTCCTTTTACTATATTTGTGTTGTACATTTCAATCATTACAGGACAGTACAATGGTTACTTTCTGGGGGACAGAGGATACCCTTGTCTGCCCTATTTAATGACACCCTACCCTGAACCTGAGCCTGGACCACAGACACGGTTTAACCTGGCTCACAGCCGAACACGGGCCAAGGTGGAGATGACTATAGGGATCCTCAAATCTTGGTTTCAGAGTCTGCGTGGGCTCCGGGTTAGTCCAGAGAGGGCATGCGACATTATAGTAGCTTGTGTTGTGCTTCACAATATTGCCACTATAAGAGGAGAGAGCCACCCTCCTTGTATTGAGGAAGATGGCTCAGAGGAACACCTACAGATTTTAGAGGCCAACAGAGACGGAAGACTTTTGAGAGACAGGATCTGTCAAAATCACTTTTATTAATTTTTTTGCACTGGTCTGCCAGGCAGAGTATTTCTTTATTTCCTGTAAAATTCAATAAAATATTTATTTATATTGCTTTACACATACATACACACACACACACACACACCACTTTTAACATGCAACAGATTAATATTCAGACAAGTTCTCACCTTAAGGCGATGCTCCAGTAATTCAATTTCAAGTCAAATCAAATCAAATCAAATCAAATTTTATTTGTCACATACACATACATACAGGGTACGACATGCAGTGAAATGCTTTTAACGGCGGTCCGGCATGAGGGAATAAAAATTTGATTATCCATGAGTGTCCGTGTGCAGTAAGGTGTGGTGTAAAGTGTCCTTGTGCGGAATGTTGTGGTATAAAAATAAGAATATAGAAATATTAAATAAATATGAAAAAGAAAATATGAAATGTTTCTATGAAGCACTTCAGTGAAATATGAAGTGCTGCTTTTTTAATGAGAAACCTTTTCTCTTCCATTTAAAGCTGTATAAGGTCCATCTCCATGTCACTTTTTCTTATTTGTTTTTGGAGATAGACCTTATACAGCTCAACAAATCAATTACAACTGTGACAGACTGTGTTCTTTCTGGAGGGTCCAATAATACAATACATCCATCAGTATCTATAAGAACACACAACCCATTAAATTCTCAATATTATCAAAGAAAATAATACATGAAAAGAGTAAGATGTCAGACTAAGATCACAGGAGCCTATACATCATATACAGTTAAATAAAATAAACCTACATAAAAATTAATCTTGTTCAAAAAGCCTTTAAGTGACAGAGATAGTAATTTATTAGGACAAAAAAAAAATGAAAAATCATAGAGGTAAACTTACATTTCACCATTTTTCACCATCACTTGTGGTGCATGGTGTGTGTGATGAACTGCCCCCTGGAATGCCAGCAACCACTGGTCGCCCTTTATTAAGGGACAGAGCCAGCTCCTCAGATGGGGTGAGGGGAGGTGGTGGTGGACCCCCACCAGTTAGACGGGCTTCAGTCTTCTTTTTATTAGCTACATGACAGAATGAATATACTAAATCCTGTTATAATAATAGTTCAGTAATTGTGTAATCAAATATGACCTTTTTGCAGAATGTTTTTGTGTTTCATTTTGACTTGGCTTAAAGTTCTTGTGGCTCCAGAAGGATTACAGCTTATTAAATAAGAAATATACATTATTATTTTAAACTAAAGAAATAAATGGCAGGAAAAGTAAACGCTTTCATAGTGATATAACATATTCAAAAGGATGTATAAGTCATACTTCATTATTTTGCATTATAATAAAACGGGAGCCAATACCAAATTTGTAATTTAATACACTCATGCATTTACTCTGTCCGGTATTTTTTGCCAAGTCAACTCTCTTGCTTTAGCTGATGCAGCTGTATTGCTTCTTTTTAATATTATTGGCTTAAACTCCTCATAAGCATTAAAACCTCCAACTCCGCCTCTGTAATACGCCGCTCTCTTTTTTTCCGCTTTGAGTTTCCATGGTGACTCGTGAAATCAGCGATCTATTGAAAATGTCTTTATATATGCACCGTGCACGCGCATTACCTCTGGGTAACCAGTTGGAGGTTGATTAAACTAACTCTTCTCAGGTGTTTTGGAACCGACATACTCATGGTATGCCTGTTTGGGGTAAATCAACCCAGAGGTTATGATTTAGCAAATGGTAAGTTAACCAAGCTTTCTGGAATACCCCCCAGGTGCGGCCAAAGAGCGCTAGCTGCTGTTTTGTATATGTTTTTATAAACTGTTTCATAAACCCGAATTAGCTTGTTGGGTTACAGTTTGGACCAGGCGGACGTCGCGGTTGTAAACCGCTGCATTACTGAGTGTTTTAAAAGATGATCCTGCGCAGCGGCTCTGTGCTATGTGTGAGTAAGGACTTGGATATTTATCTCTGGTGCAGGTGTATTAAATTAACAGTATTTTTGCTCTGTGAGCCGCTTGGATGCTTTTTAAATATTAATCGGGAGTTAATTGTTTTTTTTTTCTCTTTGTAACGTGTGTATAAGTGTATGTGCCATTTACATAACTATTTCCACATGTAACTATCTGATGAGCTGTGATTTGAGACTTAAACAGAAGGGGAGATTGTTTGTGTGTTTTGGGTTTATTTTTGGTTTATGCTTGTTTTTTAAGAATTATGTACTGATTTGCTGTGTGCTCTGTCCCTTCTGTTACAAAGAGGATCTAACCTAGTCTCTCCGATTGTGGGTAAATAACTGGTAAGCAGTAAATGGTAATTTAAAATGTTTTTAATCATTTTTTTTGTTTAATAAATTTGTACTATTTATGGAAAGTCACGTCTCTGCACTGAAAAAAATAAAAAGTTGAGTTAACTTAAAAAATTTAGTAAATTTGCTGCAAATTTACTCAACTTCCATGGTTAAAGTTATGCCAAATCATTGTAGAAAGTGGACTGAAAATGCTAGCTTAAGTTAGGTATACCTTTCTCAGTGTGTTCATCTAACTAGTCATCATGAGTTTGTTTAAATTTAAAAACGACCTGAAACAGACCTGAAGTTCAGTAAACTCAAAAAAGTTGCTTCAACTTAATTTTCTTTTCATTTACAGCTTTAAATCTTTCATTCAAACTTTTAAAAAATTCCTGTTTGGCATTCACATTAAAAATCAAACACAGATACTGTAAACACAATCAAAAAAGAATTTTTTTTTTTGAGAAAAATATTTATTCCACAATTACAAAAATTGGATTCAGATAGTTTTTTCTCCAGTCATCAAAATAAAATAAATAATTCAAAATAAAATTTAAAATTGAAATAAAATAAAAAGCAAAAAAAGACAATTTTGTAATGCCTTTAAAATACAAATGCTTTTCAAATGTTGGAAAAATACAAATAAACACTTAAAGAGCTGGAGTACAAAAGATTTTTTTTCAAAGTGCCAGAACAACAATCCTAATGCTGCAGCAATAAACAAGTGCATGTGAAAGAGCAATCAAATATTACAACTGCTAAAAACAAAACTTGAGTCATAAAACCTTACACTAAAACTTACTTTAGCATATGTGGCACTGTTATAAAGCTACAAAACCACCAGGAACAAATCAGAACTTTGCCATATGCCATATGAACTGCAGCTACTTCAACTTTAGCAGTTTGTTCTTGAACGACTGGGCTCTTGTAGAGCACTGGGGGTTAAGGCCAATAAACACTTTCTGTATGGTTTCGAACGTGTATTTTAGTTCTAGGATAGCTGATGTTGATGGCATAAATCAAGCCAAATAGTAGAACAACAGCTGTAGGGAGGTCTTGCACATAGTCCAGCACAACTTGCTCCTTTAAAACCACAGACAGGCACCTTATATTTGCATTGGAATTGATGGTGGCAACGTCATCTTCAATGATAGATAAGACCCCCATCTTCATCCCTTTTGTGTGTGAGTCTTCTGGGTCTGTGTCCTGCAGTGAAAAATCAGCATAAAGACAGAATTATAACCCATAATTTATTGAATTCTGCTGGACCACAAAGATTTTTATATTGAGATAGGTCACCAAAAAAATCACACATGCCGCAATTTTCCATTGTGTTTGCTTTGATATACACCAGAGGTGGCCGACCCGTGGCTCGCGAGCCGCATGTTCGCTTCGCTTGAGTTCAATACGGTATTTTTAAAACTTAAATGATCTCTCCCTTACTGGGAAACTTTGCGGTATATTCACCTCAAGCATATGCGCATTTGACTCAAGCGAAGTGAACATAAAAAAAAAACAAAGTCTGTGCTTTCTACCCGGAAACATGTGAAATCAAAGCATCGATCTGTTCTGACTGACACCCATGTGAAAGAATTGCTTTGAGTGGCAACAACGGAATACGAGGCAGATTTGAAGAGGATTGTTTAAGGCAAGGACGCCAAAAGTCCCACTAAGTAACATGCATAGTAAAAGAAAAACGCTATTGTAAATTATAATATTTTTGTTTGTGAACTTGTTTAAACTGAGTTTGTGTGTGTGTGTGCACAATGTTCATTGTTGAAAATGACTGTCCTGTGGTCTTAGAACTGTAGGAGTCCATTTCTGTCATTATGTTGTTGTGTGACATTTACAATAAATCTGGCTGAGCAGAGGTGTGTGTGTGTGTGTGTGTGTAAGAGGAAGGGATGGGTGATGTTCATGTGTGCCCATGTGTATGATGTGGCTCTTTGCAATAACACAGTAAAAAATGTGGCTCTCGGTCTCTGACTGGTATACACCCCTGATATACACTATGTTGCCAAAAGTAACAGGACACCCCCTTTTAATAAACAGGTTTGACTACTTTAGTAATTTCTATGAGTACAAATCTTAATGTTTAAGCATATAATTATATCTGATGGAATTGTGTGCTTCTAATTTTATAGCAAGAGTTTGAACAGGACCCTTATATATTCTAAAATAGCAATGCCACTAGGTATGAAAAGGTCAAAAAAAAAAAGAAATTACTGATTCAGTCAGTGTGGAAAAACTTGACTGGTCTGCAAAAAGCAAAGGCTTAATTCTAGATGAACACTTCTGGTCGGATTTAAATGCAAGAACAGAAATAGAAAAGAATAGAAAAGGGTCCTGTTCATCTCCAGGTCAAGATCTCCAAATAACACTTCATGGCTCTCCCCTTCAGCCACTGCTCGTAACCTTGGGGTAACTATGGACAATGAACTGTCCTTTTTTCCACATGTCGCTAATGTTGCTCGCTCCTGACGATTTCTTCTCTACAACATCCGAAGGATTCAACATTTAAACATTTCACTTCCTGCCCAGGTGCTTGTTCAGTCTCTTGTCATTTCAAGACTAGACAACTGCAGCTCTCTGCTGGCAGGTCTTCCCCTGAACGCTATTCGTCCACTGCAAATGGAAGTGTCTAAACTGACTACCCATATGTACAAGTAATTGGTGTTTGGTTTGAGTTTTTGGCTCAAGGTCTGCATTTAAAGTCACACCAGAGGTGTTCAGCTGGGATTAGGACTTGGCTTTATGCAAACCAGTCGAGTTCTTCCACACTGGCGGAATTATTCATTTCCTTTTGAACCTTGCCTTATACACAGAGGCATTTTCATGTAAGAAGAGAAAAGGGGCCTGTCAAAACTTTTGTTAAAAAATCAGAAGCACACAATTCCATAGAATATCATTATATGCTTATACATTAAGATTTGTACTCATGGAAATTACTAAAGTAGTCAAACCTGTTATTAAAGGGAGTGTCCTAATACTTTTGGCAATATAGTGTAACACTTAATTTGTGCTGTCAGACTCGTTACTGATAAGTATTCAACTAGGATTATTCAATAAATAAATTTTTGCCAACACTTTGCCTCCTCCATTCTACTCTTTCCCCTGTCGTTTAGCTTATAGAACAGTTAGCAGATTAGTTTTGGATACCAGGCAAAACTGTTTTTTCTTTACAGGATCTGTACCTCAGGTATGAGAGTATATGCTGATAACAGACTGATAACACACTTACCAGGCAAGACTTCAGGAAGAATACAGATTTTTCCCTCATAAACAAAGGTAGACCTTTGAGACCTGTAACTTTTCTCTGAGCAAGCACATCAGAAGCCTGAAAGACGCAGAAAAAGTTTTATGCAGGTTATATTTAACCAAAAGCTTAGGGCTTACACCTTTAAAGGGCCAGTATTATGCTCATTCACAGAGTACACATTTTACAATATGTTTACATGATTTGACATTAAACAATTACTTAACAAGCTGCTAAATAATTACTTGATCAAGTTGGTCTAGGAGGGTCTTCATTTCATCTCCATAGGCTCCACCACGTGATCGGTACAACATGATCATCTTTGGTGCATATTTATCCAAAGAAGACAAAAAGGTACTTTTCAGGTTGGTTTGTGTAATTCTGTAAAACTCAGCACAGACCTTAAAACACACACACACACACACACACACTTCTACTAGATCTTAGTGCTGCATTCGACAGTATAGACCATGATCTCCTCCTAGATCGCTTACAAAATTACATCGGCATTCAGGGACAGGCATTAAGCTGGTTTAAATCCTACCTGTCCGATCGTTACCATTTCGTAGATTTAAATGGAGAGCTATCCAGGCTAATGCAAGTAAATTGGGGCGTGCTGCAAGGTTCAGTTCTAGGACCCCTGCTCTTCCCAATATACATGCTTCCGTTAGGAAATATTATTAGAAGGCATGGAATTAGCTTCCATTGTTATGCTGATGATACTCAGCTATATATCTCATCTAAACCAGGCGATACAGCTCAATTAACCCGGATAACTGTGTGTGTTAAGGAAATAAGAGATTGGATGACCCATAACTTTCTACTTTTAAATTCTGATAAGACTGAGATTTTGCTCATCGGCCCAAAAACTAGTATACAGAAGCTCCAGCATCTCAACCTGCATTCAGACGGATGTTCTGTAACCACTAGTTCAACGGTAAAAGACCTGGGAGTTATTTTAGACAGCAACTTGTCTTTCAAATATATCAACCAAGTTACAAAAACAGCTTTCTTTCACCTTAGAAATATTTCTAAGCTAAGAAACATGTTGTCTATATCCGATGCAGAGAAGCTCGTCCATGCGTTTATGACCTCCAGAATAGACTACTGTAATGCGTTACTAGGTGGATGTCCTGCGTCATTAATAAACAAGCTTCAGTTAGTCCAGAATGCAGCAGCCAGAGTTCTTACAAGGTCAAGAAAATATGATCATATAACCCCGATCTTATCGTCCCTACACTGGCTTCCTGTTAAGTTTCGAATAGATTACAAACTATTACTTCTCACTTATAAAGCACTAAATGGTTTGGCTCCCATTTATCTATCCAGTCTTTTAACACGCTACAATCCGCCACGCTCCCTGAGATCTCAAAACTCTGGGCTTCTAGTAGTTCGTAGAATAGCAAAGTCCACTAAAGGTGGTAGAGCATTTTCACATTTAGCTCCTAAACTCTGGAATAGTCTTCCTGACAGTGTTCGGGGCTCAGACACACTCACCCAGTTTAAGTGTAGATTAAAAACATATCTTTTTAGCAAAGCCTATACATAACACACATCACATATCATAACCTTGTGCTCCAGAACATCTGATCACATGCACATTATCAACTTGTGCTGGTAATATCATGAACAGCAGCTACGCTAATTGCTTCTCTTTCTCTCCCATTCCGAAACACCCTGAGGTTTGGCCAGCTCCAGTCACCTCCCACCATCTTGATGATTACGGACCTTTTAAGAAGTAGATGCCAAACTCGCAAACATCCCGAACCATCTAGAGACGTACCAGTGCCATTTGGTTCCCGCTACATGTGTGGAGTTTGACATTGGACCTCCTGGAGTGTTTAAAGCTCTGGCATAGAGAAGCTGATGCTGGATCTGTGATGATCACAAATGCTGAGCTTATAAAACTCGGAGCTACTAACCATATAGACTGTATAAGACTGCAGAAAGAACATCACTTATAATCTTATACTCCAGTAATCATGTTAGTTCTTACTCTCCAGTGTTCTGTATTGTTGAAAGATTTATGATCAAACTCTTGATGTCACCCAAATGAGGATGGGTTCCCCTTTTGAGTCTGGTTCCTCTCAAGGTTTCTTCCTCATAACATCTAAGGGAGTTTTTCCTTGCCACAGTCGCCACGGCTGCTTATCAGGGATAAATTCACACCATTCACCATCACTGTTGATTTGTGTAAAGCTGCTTTGAGACAATGTCTGTTGTGAAAAGCACTATACAAATAAACCTGACTTGACTTGACTTGACTGTGTCATCATCACCTACCACTAGAGCAAATGCAGTACAGCACCGCCTGATCAGCAGATAAGTAAAGGAAGTAGCTGTCCCAGCAAGTGCAAAACAAGGTGTCTGGAGAATATACAAAACAAAGTAGATTCCTTCAAAAAGAGGTTGTTTAACTTTTTATTATAATGTTTATGAAGCCATTTTACCTACAAGAAACTTCATTTAAACATAAATTGTTAATAATAAATGCATGTCAATCTCTTCATTATCTAAAATCTAAATTCATTACTGTTTAAAATCTTAAAAGGTTATGCTGCCATCTCAAAGGAGGGCTTTGTTCCTAGATCCTCTGGGAGAAAGTTCAGAAAAAGTGAGACAATGCCAGGATGTAACGAGGTATTTGAAGTTGTTCATACCAAAAATGTGCTTCTGTACAAAATTCATCTCTTCAGGAAAATGACTTATTCCAGCATCACAATCATGATGATTTGATATGTTAAGGGCTTTTATGCGACAAAAGGGATGGAATTTTTCAAGGTGGTCCTGCGATACACTGCCTCACCCAAAACAGCAAGATGGCACATCATGTGGCATCTTTGCTTTGAAAGTAAGTGATTTAAAATAGATAAATTATTTAATTACCCTGAACTTATGATCTTGGAGAAGGACAATTAAGTTGGTAATTATAGTGTTTTATTTCCCTTTATAATGAAATTGCTTCTTTTATTATTTTCCTCTTTTAGTTTGCTGAATTTGTACTTAGAGAGGAGCCAATTGTTTTAATTAACACAAAAGAAGGAGTGGAAGACTTGAGAAAGGAAATAGCTGTCACTCTTCTCCAAAACAGTGGTATGTACAGTATCAGTCGTAACATTACTATTTTAAATATTGTTAAAAGAAGAATCTTATTTTCATTAAGCCTGCATTTATTTGATCAAAAATAAAGTGAAATATAAAAAAATAATAATGTGTTGTGAAATGCTATACAAATGTAAAATAATGGTTTTCTATTTTAATATATTATAAAATATAATTTATTCCTAGATTGAAGCATCACACAAGCCTTAAGAATTCATTCTAATATTCTGATTTATTATCAATGGTGGAAACAGTAGTGCAGATTATGTGTGTATATATATATATATATATATATATATATATATATATATATATATATATATATATATATATATATATATATATATATAATTTTATTTATTTATTCTTATTTTGTATTTTTTTTTAAGAGAATACACTACAAGTTTGGGTCAGTGTTGAATTTTTTCAAAATCTTTTTTTGTTTTGAAAATATAGAATACTTTTTTTCAGCAAGGACGTGTAAAATAAATAAAAAGTGATTGTGAAGGCTTATAATTTTAGAAAAGATTTCCATTTTAGATGGGTTTTTTTTACATTCTTAAATTAATCCTGAACAAATCATAGCAGCCTCTAAAAAAAAGGAGCACAACTGTTCATGATCACCATTCAGCAGTAAGAATGCCTGCCTCTTCTCTACATTTCCTCCCTAGTCATTAACTGCACATCCTTCTTAATCACCACACCTATCTGCCATCATCCTCACCAACTCATTTGACTACCTGCTTGTTTAGCAGAAATTTACCTGTACCAAACGTTAAAATAGGATATATTTTCTTTTGCAATGTACATTTTAAATGTACATTCACTGCAAATCATATAACCTTCTCACTTGAATTGGTTATTTTAGATGACCTGAGCCAGCTGTGCCATGTCTGTGGGGAGATAAGTGGTGATAATAACTGGGTATTACTGTTTTCTATGGGCAAGATTATTCACTATCTATCACAATTTAATTATTGATTACAGTGTCTGTCTAGTGCCTTGAAGAAAATTATGTCTTCTCTACATTTCAGATTGCCTGTGACTGCTGCAATCGGTGGTACCACCAATCATGTATCCAGGCGACATCACAAGTGCACTTTTTGTGTTATGCCTGTCAAAAGTAGAATTAAAGGAGTAACACTTTTTACACACCTCTTCGATTAGTGGATTTTTATTTTGCATTGTTTTGTTGCATGAGCTAGGGTTTTTTTGTACTTGGGAAAATAGAGCTGTCTGTTTAAATCGAACAAAACTTTGTGCATTAAATATTATTACTTGTGTAGGTGTATCACAGCAAGTTTGGTAACTCTGAGTATAAAGGAAAAAGAAATAGAAGGGGGGTAGAATTCAGGCAGGGGTTTACAATCAGCTTGCCTAAATAATACCCCCTTAATAATACAACTGTCCATGTTGTTAGCATAAATGTAGTATTTTACACATACATTATTACTTGTGTAGGTGTATCACAGCAAGTTTGGTAACTCTGAGTATGAAGGAAAAAGAAATAAGCAGGGGGTGTTAGGTTATGTCCATTTTAATAAAAAGAAATTAACCATTTAAATATATTTTGTTTTACTTGTGTATCAGAGTAATTTAAGTAAGTCTAGGTATTAACGCAAAATAAATACGCGGTTGGAATTCACGCAGGTGGTTTTAAAAGCAAATGATTACATTCCTGAGTTTATTCTGCCATCTACAGGAAGCTGTATACGTTTTCTTCAATTTGATCTTTTGGCGTTAGGACCAGAAAACATTTGACACAATCTTCCGTGTTTTTAGTGCCATCTACAGGAATTAGAACGGTACTGTGCGCGTGCACGCGTAGGGGGGTTGATTTCAGACCGGGGGTTTGAATTAGGCACAACACCGGCACTAAGGCCTAAAGACCACCAGGGAACCTACAAGATACATTACTAGATTTATTATTATTATTATTATTATTATCATTATTATTATTAGAAAGATGATTATATTGATAATAACAGACTCTTGTACAATTTAAGTGTAATTTTAATCAGTCTTTTACTTCATTATTTATTTTCCTCAAAACTTTTTACTTTTACTTATTAATTTTTTTTCCCATAAATATCTGTACTTTCTACTTTTACATTTTCAAAAACAGACTTGTTACTTTAATTTTAATCCATCTGGTGAAAAAGTGTTGAACACATGAAGAAAGGCAGGTGAAAAAAGGCATGGAAGTCGAGACACCAGCTGAAATCAATCAGTAATTAGAAAGCAGTTCTGCCCCGTGTCAGTGAAAATCAATATCAGCTGCTTCAGTCCCAACTAATGGCCTGTATAAAGATCTCATTACCAAGGTGTCACACAAGAAACATCTCATGATGGGTAAAAGTGAAGAGCTCTCTCAAGACCTTCACAACCTTATTGTTGCAAAACATACTAATGGCATTGTTTACAGAAGGATTTCTAAACTTCTGAATGTTCCAGCGAGAACTGTTAGGATCATAATCCAGAAGTAGAAAGAACATCATCTCACCATAAAGCAGCCATGACCAGGTGCTCCTCACAAAATTTCAGACAGAGGAGCAAAAAGAATATCAGAAGAGTTGTCCAAGAGCCAAGGACCACTTGTGGAGAGCTTCAGAAAGACCTGGAATTAGCAGCTACAACTGTTTAGAAGAAAAGCGCCTGCTGCAAAGAAGGGAGACCTGACCCAGCTGAAGAACTGGTGCCCAGTGTCACTACTGTACTGTACTGTACTGTATAGGTATGTTGTTCTCTATTTCCAATATGAAGGATGTAAAAGTAGGAACTCTTAATCTAAATGCTGCTAGAGCTGGTCAGAAAAGAATGGTGTTGTTTGAGTTTATAAAGCTGAAACGGATTGATGTCATGTTTATTCAGGAATCACACAGGGATCATAAAACTGAAGTGGATTGGATGTGCTCTACTAGTGGAGGAGTAGCAATACTCTTTTTTTTAAAAAAACTTTCTACCAACCTCTTACAAAATGGAAGAAATAGTTGAAGGGCACATTTTAAAAGTACAAGCAAAATTTCAAAACACAGAAATGAATTTTTTTAATGTTTACGCACCTACGAAGGGGCAGAAAAAAAATCCTCTTTCTAAACAAAATCAGCTCCACTTTAAAAAACATAAATTCAGAAGGTTTTTTGTTTCTAGGTGGGGATTTTAATTGCACTGAAGATGATAAACTGGATAGGAATCACATACCACCACATATTAGCTCTCAAAAAACACTTGTACAGCTGATCAGAACTTTTGGAGGAACATGAACACTAAGACCAGGCAGTAAACATGACCCACAGCAGGGATAATGTTTTATCTATGGTGAGACTCGATAGATTCTATGTATTCAGTTTTCATGCAAATCGTTTTAAAGACTGTAAAATCGTCCCGCAATGGAAAAACTAGAAAACTACAACCCCAAATCAGAAAAAGTTGGGACAGTATGGAAAACGCAAATAAAAAAAGAAAGTAGTGATTTCTAAATTTACTTTGACTTGTATTTCATTGCAGACAATATGAACACAAAATATTTCATGTTTTGTTTGGTCAGCTTCATGTCATTTGTAAACATACATCCTTTCCTGTCATTCAGACCTGCAACACATTCCAAAAAAAGTTCATGGAAATCCAGGAAGAGAGAGGGAGAAAAAGAAAAGGAAAATGGTGCACTTATGGTTCTAGCACACAGATGAAGAACAGAAAATGATCCAGGTTCAGAGGAAACAAGGGGCTCGCCAGTCTCCACCAATGTTGAGCTCCTAGCTGATGGTAGAAACGATTCTAATTCCAGAGCTCTGAGAACTCCTCATCCAGCATCAAAGAGAGATGTCAGACTAATTGGGAAGAGGCAATAAGGGGAGGGAGAAAAAAAACAACAACCATGAAAACACAAGGCAGGAAAATAATTTATTGCAGTAAATTCTCATTTACACACATTAATATTTCAAATTATAATTTACAATGTAATAATGTTCAAAATGCATCAACACATTTACTGACACTCAATTTTATAACAATAAATTGCTTCTTTTATCTAAATAATTGCTTAAATTATCTGCAAGCATTCAATTAGCCTATAGCTGATATCAGAGCATGAGACTGCATGGTTAGCAGAACACCACATGACCTATGTTACACACACCACACTAATACGATTGGCAATCTACATGAACACTTAAGCAGCAAATCAACTGTTCATTTATCACTTCACTCAGATGTTTAAACATTTTAGAGGAATTATCCACAGTATGATTTTAAAATGTCTGACGTCACAAAAGACTGAACAATACACAAGCCATAACTCAATAAGGTTGTCTTAGCACAAAAAAAGTAAAAAACTAACACCAAGAAAGAGAAATGGTATTAAATAACACCAGATGAACTAAGGGAAATCGCTTTCACAAAGTCATCAGCTTGGGTTTTCATTTAGTTTTTTTTCCTTTTTAGTTCTGCTAATGGCATGCATCTTTTTTTCTGTTCAAGGCTCCTCCCCCTCTGATCAGCATAAATGATGACGAAGAACAATCATTAAGGCAGAGCTACTCTTAATTATTTCATCTCATAAATATTTCTGGTTCGTGACATTTACTAATTTCTTTTGGCAATATTTGATTTCCAAAAACCTTAAAATAATATTTTTTAAATAGTGTTGATCTGCTCCACCTGCTCCTCCATAGTGCTGATCTGCTCCACCTGCTTCTCTGTAGTGCTCATCCCCTCCACCTGCTTCTCCATAGTGCTGATCTGCTCCACCTGCTCCTCTGCAGTGCTCATCCCCTTCACCTGCCCTTCTGTATTACTCATGGGCTCCACCAGCATGTTCTTGTCTCTTCCACCTCTGTGGTCTTCACCTCCTCCAGGTTGCTTGTGTTCTCCAATGGATCACAGGGTGTGAGACGCAGCGTCATCAGCTGATCATCATTGCCACTGGAATCCTGGTTCCATCCTCTGCAAGTTGAACAAGTGTTTTGCTTACTTAAAACAGGTGCAGTTTAAACTCATGGTTAATCTCTGTTTTAAATGTTAATCTGTTTAAATCATACAGTCAAATTCTGTGGGTTCCTGGATGCCAAATTGCAAATGTGGTGAGCTGGAACTTGACATGCATGTGTTGTGCTCTTCCCAACATTCCCAAAAGCTTGCTCTCTTTTGGGGACTAAATAAGAAAATAGTTTAAGAGATGGTTTACTCTAAAACTACATTTCAGTCATCAATGACTGATAAATGAAAATAAAGAACAAACCGTCATAGTTCTTCATCAGCAAATTTTGTGCAATTACTTTCAAACTTTCAATACTATACAGATAAAACTGTGACAGTGGACAGGTAAAAAATATATTTTGGAGACATGTTGTAGTTTGCCAAATATTAGAAAATGGTTTGAGGAAGTGCTGTTTGGCCGTGTCTAAAGCTAAATTAATATTTAAAAAGTTGAATTGTATGAAAAGACACAGTATTGTGCTAACAAACTCTGTGTTGGTTATATAAAAATGGAAACCTTTCCTAAGTTTCCACTGTCAAGGAGGTTAGAAGTTTAAGGCGATTAATTCAAGTTTTAGGGGGGAGCCGTCCCTTTAAGATTTAAACATTGATGCAAATCTTTGTCATACTTAACACAAGTTGATGCAGTGCTGCATCTTACCTTCACAAAGGTATTCATAAAGTGAACCCATCTTCTGAAGGTAGTCCTGGGCATAGGTGGAGAGTGTGGATGCTTGTGTTTTTTTATGTTAATAGGGGTTCCAGTTAAAGTAGGGGTGACCGTTAACTGAGCAGTAGTCGTGGCCGAGTGGTTAAGGCGATGGACTTGAAATCCATTGGGGTCCCCCTGCGCAGGTTCGAATCCTGCTGACTACGATTCACTTTCTGTTTACATTTCCTATGAATTACCCTGATCCACTTAGTTTACAGGTTGTTGTGTTAATAGGGCTTCCAGTTTAAGTAGGGGATGACAGAGACTTGTGTATTAGTTGTGGCTGAGTGGATAAGGTGATGGACTAGAAATCCATTTGGGTCTCCCTGCACAGGTTTGAATCCTGCAGACTACGATTTGTTTTCGGTTCACATTTCGTGTTAATTATACAGATATGGCTCTTTTGAGTTTTCTTGTGTTAATAGGGCTTCATGTTTAAATAGGGGACGATAGATAAAGTGTGTAGTAGTTGTGGCCGAGTGGTTAAGGTGATGGACTAGAAATTCATTGGGGTCTCCCCGTGCAGGTTCGAATCCTGCCAACTACGATATACTTTCTGTTCACATTTCGTGTTAATTATAAATATATTGTTTACTTGTGTTTTCTTGTGTTAATAGGGGTTCCAGTTGAAGTAGGGGTGACCGCTAACTGTGTAGTATTTCTGGCCGAGTGGTTAAGGCGATGGACTTGAACTCCATTGGGGTCTACCCACGCAGTTTTGAATCCTGCCACCTACGATTCACTTCCTGTTTATAGTTCCTATGAATTACCCAGATCCAGTTAGTCTACAGGTTGTTGTGTTAATAGGGCTTCCAGTTTAAGTAGGGGATGATAGAGAATTGTGTAGTAGTTGTGGCCGAGTGGTTAAGGCGATGGACTAGAAATCCATTGGGGTCTCCCTGCGCAGGTTCGAATCCTGCAGACTATGACATATTTTATGTTCACATTTCATTTTAATTATAAAGATGTGGTTCACTTGTGTTTTCTTGTGTTAATAGGGGTTCCAGTTGAAATAGGGGTGACTGTTAACTGTGCAGTAGTCGTGGCCGAGTGGTTAAGGCGATTGACTTGAAATTCATTGGGGTCCCCCTGCGCAGGTTTGAGTCCTGCTGACTACGATTCACTTTCTGTTTACATTTCCTATGAATTACCCTGATCCAGTTAGTTTACAGGTTGTTGTGTTAATAGGGCTTCCAGTGTAAGTAGGGGATGGTAGAGAATTGTGTAGTATTTGTGGCTGAGTGGTTAAGGTGATGGAATGGAAATCTATTGGTGTCTCCCCGCACAGATTCTAATCCTGCCGACTATGATTTGTTTTCTGTTCACATTTCGTGTTAATTATACAGATATTGTTTACTTGTGTTTTCTTGTGTTAATAGGGCTTCCAGTTTAAGTAGGGGATGATAGAGACTTGTGTAGTAGTTGTGGCCGAGTGGTTAAGGTGATGGACTTGAAATCCAATGGCGTCCCCCTGTGCAGGTTAGAATCCCGCTGACTACGATTCACTTTCTGTTTTCTATTTCTTATTAACTCTCTTCTCTAACTTTACCATTCACTTCACTGACCATTACACTCACATCGTTGACCATTACACTCACATCAATGACCATCACACTCCCATTACTGATCTTTACACATCACTGATTATCACACACTCATCACCGACCATTAAACTCACATCACTGACCATCACACTCACATCACTGACCATCACACTCATCACTGACCATCACATTCACATCACTGACTATCACTGACCATCACACTCGCATCACTAAACAATAGAGAGAAAAGGAGAAACATGTAAAGTGAAATCTTTGAAATCTGAATGTGGAGTAAAAGAAGCTGTTCTTCAGCTACAGACAGTATTTTCAGGTGTTAATCTACTGGAAATACACAGATCATCACACTCATCACTGATCATCACACATTCATCACTGACTGTCACACTCTTCACTGACTATTACACTCACATCACTGACCATCACACTCACATCACTTATCAACACACTCACATCACTGACCATCAAACTCACATCGCTGACCATCACACTCATCACTGACCATCACATGACCATCACACTCATCACTGACCGTCACATTCAAATCACTGATCATCACACTCATCACTGATCATCACACTAATCACTGATCATCACACTCACATCGCTGACCATCATACTCATCACTGACCATCACATGACCATCACACTCATCACTGACCGTCCTTCTCACATCACTGATCATCACACTCATCACTGATCATCACACTAATCACTAATCAACACACTCACATCGCTGAGCATCACACTCATCACTGACCATCACATGACCATCACACTCATCACTGACCATCACATTCACATCACTGATCATCACACTCATCACTGATCATCACACTCACATCACTGACCATCACACTCATCACTGACCATTACATTCACATCACTGACCATCACACTCATCACTGACCATCACAATCATCACTGACCATCACAATCACATCACTGATCATCACACTTAACACTGATCATCACACTCACATCACTGACCATCACACTCATCACTGACCATCACAATCACATCACTGATCATCACACTCATCACTGAGCATCACACTCATCACTGACCATCACACTCACCACTGACCATTACACTCATATTACTGACCATTACTCATATCACTGACCAAGAGAGAGAAAAGGAGAAACATGTAAAGTGAAATCTTTGAAATCTGAATGTGGAGTAATAGAAGCTGTAGGTTCTTCAGCTCCAGACAGTATTTTCAGGTGTTAATCTACTGGAAATACATTGATCATCACACTCATCACTGATCATCACACATTTATCACTGACTATCACACTCGTCACTGACTATTACACTCACATCACTGACCATCACATGACCATCACACTCATCACTGACAGTCACATTCACATCACTGATCATCACACTCATCACTGATCATCACACTCATCACTGATCATCACACTCATCACTGATCATCACACTCACATCACTGACCATCACACTCATCACTGACCATCACACTCATCACTGACCATCACAATCACATCACTGATCATCACACTTAACACTGATCATAACACACTCATCACTGACCATCACACTCAAATCACTGACCATCACACTCAAATCACTGACCATTACACACTCATCCACACCCACACTCATCGGGTCCTTGGCAGAAACATCATACAGAAATGAACCTGAGATATTAGAGGAGTGGCAGGAGTTCTACCTCCCAGATCACATGTACGTGCAGGTGATTGGTGTTTTTAAGGAGTTCTCCTGTGACTCCCTTGAAGATGAACTGGTGCTGATGGTGTGTGAGGATGGAAAAGTGTTTGCTAATAAAGGTAACAGGCTCCATCTCACCAATAACAACCTTAAGGAACTGTTTGAACATGGCCTCCAGTTTCCAGGAACCAAAGAGTACTATCAAGGTCAAAGCTTTGAGGACATGTGAGATGGACTTCAGTGTTTCTATTCAGTATTAATTCCAGCTTCAAGAGCTTCCTGATTTTCAATCTCTCATATAAAACCTTTACATGACCGGAGATCATCGATCTTCACAAACCATTTACACAATATCATCTAGTGATACAGAACATCATTTAGCATAATATTAGGAACAATAAGGAGAATTATGCATTATTCAATTATAAATAACACTTATTTATAATTAATATTATCTTTTTATTTTCTTGATATTTTGAGTCAGTGAGATCCCTTAATGTTTAAAATCAAACACTAAATACTTCTGATAAATCACACAGAAATATTATAACTTTGGTATTTAAATACATTACAGACTTACAGAGTGGAAGTGTAGTGTGTGTGTGTGTGTGTGTGTGTGTGTGTGTGTGTGTGTGTGTGTGTGTACAGTGTTTAATGAAGAACACAGTCATTAGTGTTGCACAAGTCAGCTCACTCTTAGTGTTGGTCTCAAGTCTGGATAAATGTGGAGGTTTGTGTTATGAAGGACATCCAGCATAAAACATGGCTTTAAGGAGAGGAATGTGGGCAGATTGTGGTGGATTTTGCTAAAAGGATGGATTTTGCTAAATGGCAGTGGTGAACATGTATTTTAAGAAGAAGGAGGATCACAGGGTGATGTATAAGAGTGGAGGAAGGTGCACACAGGTGGACGATGTTCTATGGAGGAGATGTACCCTGAAAAAGATTGGAGACAGGAAGGTGATGGCAAGGGACAGTGTAGCTAGACAGCATCGGATGGTGGTCTGTAGGATGGTTTTGGAGGTGAAGAAAAAGAGAAGGAGGGTGAGGACTGAAAGAAGAATAAGATGGTGAAAACTAAAAGAGGAAGAGTATGTATGGTTTAGAGACAGTGGCATTGAGTAAAAGACAGGAGGTGAAGCTGGAGGTAGCAGAGCTGAAGATGTTGAGATGTTCGTTGGGAGTGACGAAGATGGACAGGATGAGAAACGAGTTTATTAGAGGGACAGCGCATGTAGGACGTTTTGGAGACAAGGTGAGGGAGGTGAGATCGAGATGGTTTGGACATGTGCAGAGGAGGGACATGGGGTATATCAGTAGGAGAATGCTGAGGATGGAGCCACCAGGAAGGAGGAAAAGAGATAGATCAAGGAGGAGGTTCATGGATGTGGTGAGGGAAGACATGCAGGGGGGGATGGAGACGGATGACCCGCTGTGGAGACCCCTAATGGGAGAAGCCAAAAGAAGAAGAAGAAATAAAAACAAATAACAATACCAAACAAATAAGTACAAGACTAGAACACTGTGATACACTTTTTTATTTCATGTTGTGCATGCCTTGTTGAGCACAAAATCCTCATTATCCACATTGATATTATAGAGAAAGCGAAGAGATAAAAGTATTTACAAATAACCAAATAAATAACAAACAACTAACAATAAACAAATAACCAAAAAACTTGAACACTGATCACTGTGAATTTACACTGAATGCTTTCATAGTATCATCATAAATTTGTTTGATGCTGTAGAGACTTATGTTTTCCTCAGATCTTTTTTCCATACACCCTGTCATCAATCCATCAATCTGTCATTGTTTGTACTAAATGTTTTAACTGGTGGCTGTTGGAAATTGTGGCCATATTATTTGTAGCAATCAAGTATTCAGCACAGTTACCAGGAGTATTTTTATTTTGTGTGTGTTTAGGTAGAGAAAAAAACTGATTGCAGGTGAAACATGGTGGTGGTTTCACCTTGATCAGGTTCTTTAGTTTGTACGCTTTACAGCTAACACCATTTGGAAGTTGTAAGCATTTTGGATCTCTAGAGTCATCTGGAAACACTGACATCACAACAGAGGCCACTTTGGGATGGCAGACATGAAGACAGGAAACAGCAGTCATGATCTTGTTGGCAATGTGACTTTCACAGGACAGAGACACTCCATAGTATCCACACCTGCCACTCTCACAGATGCACATGACGGTGGGAATCAGAGGATATTGACCACCTGATTTGTGACAATTATCCAATAAATCAGGAAAAATCTGCTTATGCACCACTGCAGCTGCATCGGTTGAGCCGTACAATGTTGTGGTCTGAGGGAAAAGACATCAGTGAGATATCGAGGGAAATAAAAGTCATTTTATTATTCTAAATGATTCTGTTTCACTGACCAGTTCCAGGAAGTAGGAGAAAGGTGTTTTGAGAGGAACATTTGAATGGCCCTGGGAAAGCTTCCATAGTACTCCTTAAAATCTCACCATCTTCAAATATCTTCTCTGGTTTGTATAATTCTGGATAGATGTGACCCAAGAACAGGATGCTGTGGAGTATCTTGAGGAGAAATGAAAGAATATTATGAGAGCAGTGTGGGAGGGAGTTTGGGGATCTCTGTTGTGTAAGTGTGAGCTGATAGACACAGTTCTGTGTGATGGAGAATGAATGAAACCCAGTCAAAGATTCAGCACAATAAATAAGATGAATCTGGTACTGAATGATTTATGGATGGTTTATTTTAACCCTCTACTGCACAGCTTTGCCCTCAGGCAACAAAACAAATTCTTAAGCCCCAAATCTAGTGGATCTCTCTTTACATTTTTGCAATCAACTAGAACAGGGGTCACCCACCTTTTTGACATCGAGAGCTACTTCTTGGGTACCGACTGATGTGAATGGCTACCAGTTTGATACACATTTCTGAATTAACAAATTTGCTCAATTTACTTTTAATTATATGTTATTATTAATAATAAATGATATTTATCTATGTCAGGGTCAAACTCAATTGCACAGGGGCCAAAACTCAAAGCACACTTTTTTTATTGAACACACTAAAACAATGTTTTTTTTAACACAAATATGAATAAATACAAACAGGAATATTATTCCAGAATAAATAAACTTAAATGTTAAATAAATAGCTCTCCATAAAAATATCTCCTGTCAAAATGATACAAGTTAGAAATATGAACATGCTGCGAAAAAACCCTGAACAAATCAATAAAAATTGTGCTTTAAAGTAAACGTTAAAATCACAACAAATTAAAACAATCAGATTTCTTTGCTTTTATGCCATTTTATAAAAAATTATCTTAAACTTTAAATAACTTACTTAAAAATATCTGGAGTCAAACACCAGACGTGTCACAGCTTCATCATGCAGCTCTTCAGAAACTCTCCCTCAGTAAATAACCTGCTGATGTGAGTCTGATTTCTCCTCTGTTTTCACACCAGCTTCACTTTGTGATTTTGCTCTGGTGTAAAACGTCTGCTGAAATGTCAGATTCTTCTTTAACTCTTCTACTTTCTGTATCTTCTGCTCTGCATTCAGGTTTTTCAGCTTCTCCTTATGTTTTGTCTCGTAGTGCGTCTTAGATTCAATTCTTCAATTACAGCCACATTCGCTCCACATATAAGACACACGTGTTTACCGCCAGTGTCAGTAAACATCTACTCAGAATCACATCGGCTGTGAAAGGCTCTGTTTTCAGAATCCACTTTTCTCTTCACCACTGTGAGGCGCTGTTTCACAATAACAATAACACAATAACAGAAGCTCGACTTGGTTGACGCTGGAATGTTCCCAGGTAGTCTAGAGTTCGGTAAGGGAGCTGAAGTGCTGCATTATGGGATCTGTAGTTTGTGTTATTAGAGCTACATATTGCCAGGCCATTCATAATAATAATAATAGATCTATATAAAATCATCTTGCGGGCCGGATATAATTGTACGTCGGGTTGGATTTGTCTCGCTGGCCTGAGTTTAACACATACTTTAACTGTGACTTTATTTGACGTGTCACTGAAACTTAAATTGTGAATACATAGGGAGGTTTTTACTCTGTCTGAGTTTTAGCCTGTGCATCTTCAGCGATCTGAAGTTCCAGGTGCCACCCAGTAAACTCCATGCAGTGGGTCCAGTAGAATGGGGAGTAATACAAACAGAGACACATGTTTTTTTATGTTTGTTGTTGTTATTGTTTTAAAAACTGATTAAAAAATGTGAGAAATTATTTTGTGTCATTTCATCTTTAGGCGATGGTGAAGGTTTGGAGGTGGTTGAAACATACACCTCATATAAAGAATCTAAAAAACAACAAGAAATACGTCACACATTTTAACAGCAGAAACAAGAAGCACCAAGTGTTCAGAATGCAGCCACATCATTATTCACATATCAGATCACTGTATTTTCATGTGAAACAAACATGTAACATCTGTAACTTACACAAAAGCAGCATTTCACACGAAAGAATCAAACGTACAAATTCACACGTGATGAAATGATACACGATTACATGTTCATTAGCTGAATGAGATCTAACACACTCGTTCACACACTCGCTCACAGTGAGGTTCTGTAACAGCATGTGCTTTTGAGGAGATACTTACAGTACATGTGTCTGGACTCTAAAGTCTGTTCCTAATGATCCTGACAGGAACAAGAATAACTACAAAGGAAGATAAGAAACATACTGTGTGATCTCTAACACGTTTATTCACAAACTCGCTCACACACTCATTCACAGTGGTTCTGTAACAGCAGCTGCTTTAAAGAGAAACTTACTTCGGTTTGGATTCTGCGGAGGTCCAATAATATTATTGTGCCTGAAGGCATCAACATCAATTCTGTTTATTCTGGGAGCATCTCCCATTTCATTTGTCCTTCTGGGTATCCTGAGAGAGAGAGAGAGAGAGAGAGAGAGAGAGAGAGAGAGAGAGAGAGAGAGAGATGGTAAGGAACTTAGATTTGCTAGATAATACACATGTACTCAACACACACTTACAAAGCTTTCGCTCAGCAGCTCTCAGTGTCTCTCTGTTTTCAGTTTCATCAATATGTCTGGTAATTGTGTAATCTGAGAGGAACTTTAGCGATTTCTTTAACTGCGTCAGAGCCACAGTGTGGGGCTTTTTTTGATTAGGCTACGAGTTGAGCTACTAGGTAGGTCACTTTGAGATCTCTCTCATTCACCTTTGGGTTTTTGAGATATTGGTGTGTGTGTGTGTGTGTGTCATGTATGTCTGTAGAAGCATGGAGAAGGTTTATGGATGTGGTGAGAGAAGACATGCAGGTGGTTGTTTGAAAGATGATCCACTGTGGTGACCACTAATAGGAGCAGCTGAAAGAAGAAGAAGAAGAAGAAGACAGACAGGCTTGCATATTGTTCTTTGTAAAAGAATGGCTTCCTTCTTGCCCCCTACCCCACAGCCCAGACTTGTACAGAATACAGTATACGGTAGTCACATGTAAGGTGTGAGCAGCACCTGCCTGAAATTCCTGTAGTTCCTTCAGTGTTGCTGTTGGCCTGTTGGTAGCTCCATAATTAGTTTCTCCTCATCCTCTTATATATATATATATATATATATATATATATATATATATATATATATATATATATATATATATATATAGTGGTGTGAAAAAGTGTTTGCCCCTTAATGATTTCTTATTTTTTTGCATAGTTGTCACACTTTAATGTTTCAGATCATCAAACTAATTTAAATATTAGTAAACGATACACAAATGAACACAACATGCAGTTTTTACATATTTTTATTTTTTATTTTTTTTATTATTGAGGGAAAACAAAACCCATAACAACATGGCCCTGTGTGAAATACTTCAATTTCTCTCACCACACCCAGGCCTGATTACTGCCAGACCTGTTAGCAATCAAGAAATCTCTTAAATAGGACCTGCCTGATAAAGTGAAGTCGACCGAAAGCTCCTCAAAAGCGAGACATCATGCCAAAATCCAAATAAATTCAGAAACAAATGAGAAAGTATCAGTCTGGAAAAGGTTATAAAGCCATTTGTAAAGCTTTGGGACTCTATTTTTTCATATCTGTTAGTATTAAGATGAGCCTCACACTGGTTCTCTAAACACATTCTTATGTTGTCTGTTCAGTGTCTATAGGATCTTTACGATGTGAGTATGTAAGGTACATGGAATGTCTTTGTGTGGGTTCACATATCTCTGGTTACTATGTGTTCTTACCCAATCAGGAACAGTTTTAGGTCAGGTTTTTTCCAGTGTGTGTATATATACTTGTCTGTTATCTGCATTAAACTGAATAAGAACATATGCGTCATTCTGTGTGCTGTGTGATTCTTCCCTGATCAGAAAAAAACCCATGGGCATCGTAGTTCGTATGGAAAACCTCTCCAAGTGTTTGTTGGGGCATGATAAAAGTATAACTATCTGAGTAAAGGAAAGGACGTTGTGAATAAATGTGTTGCGTTAAAGGTTTTTAATTTTTAATAAAAATGAAGAAATGCGTGCTGCATTAATTGTGCATTAATAATATTAGTGCTGTTAAAATGAATTTGGGTTAATGTGTTATTAACACGCTCATTTTTAAGGTTTTTTCAGTATAAAGGACATTATATAAAGGTTAACCCAAACAGATCACAACAGTTAACAACTTTCAGCTTCACGTTCATCAGAAACTCTCTTCACCTCCACTACACTGCTATCATTTTGCACTGCTATCATTTTGCAACTTCCGGTTTTGGGTACGCTGTGCGCATCTAGCTGCCGCTCCATGCTGGGTTATTGTTTTGTTTTGTTTTGTTTTGTTTTGTTTTGTTTTGTCTGCCTGTTGCGTTAATTCACGTTTCGGATTTATTGTTTGGACTACTTCCCGATCTGAGGAATTTCCATACGTCTGGATGTTATCTTTTGCCTTTCGGTGTGTTGGAGAGTTTTTTTTTGCGAGTTATCTTTTACCTTTCGGCGTGCTAGAGAACTCGTGTTGGAGAGGTTTTTTGTGGCAGGAAAGTTTGGTTTCTAGTTTTTCGCGAGCCCTCTACCCTCTCGATCCACCATCGATCTGACTAACTATGAGGTGAGTTAACACTCTACTTGTGGATTGTCTGCTAGCATACTGTTTGGTCCGGTAGCTGCCCTTTCCGTGTGCTTTTGTTGATGTTGGGTTGGGTTCGGTTCTGGCTAACGCGGTAATGCTGTTGGCTGACTTTTCCATGGCTCCTCTCAGCACGTTAAAGTTTCTGGCATTTACTATTCTATCTCTGGCTATTTTTGGCTTCAATACTCAAATGGAAATCGTATACAGGCCCTGCGAGCTAGTGGCTCTAAACGGGCACTGGCGCCTTGACCCCGTGACGTATGACCAGTGCCGCTCATCTGGTATCCTTCGTCGCCCAAGATATATACATCGCTCTTCTAGAAGGAGATACGTTCTTCATCAGTCATCATCATCTGCGATCCCCTCTATCTGGTCCAGTAGCAGGGCTATGAAACAGTCGGCGCGTTTTTATAATCGGCATCGCTACCTTGTCAACATTAATATAACTAACTCTGAGATTAAGCATACCCCTACTGTCAATGGAACAAATAAACACTGTGCCCTCCTAAATTGTCGCTCTATCTCAGACAAAGGCACCTACATGAATGAGCTAATAGTTGACAATAAATTTGATATGTTATTCCTCACAGAGACTTGGCAGGTACCAGATGATTTTATCCAGCTGAATCTACTTACCCCTACTGGATATCAATATATAACAGAACCACGCATAACTGGTAAAGGGGTGGTCTTGCTGTCATTTTTAAGGTTTTTCAGTATAAAGGACATTATATAAAGGTTAACCCAAACAGATCACAACAGTTAACAACTTTCAGCTTCACGTTCATCAGAAACTCTCTTCACCTCCACTACACTGCTATCATTTTGCACTGCTATCATTTTGCAACTTCCGGTTTTGGTACGCTGTGCGCATCTAGCTGCCGCTCCATGCTGGGTTATTGTTTTGTTTTGTTTTGTTTTGTTTTGTTTTGTTTTGTTTTGTCTGCCTGTTGCGTTAATTCACGTTTCGGATTTATTGTTTGGACTACTTCCCGATCTGAGGAATTTCCATACGTCTGGATGTTATCTTTTGCCTTTCGGTGTGTTGGAGAGTTTTTTTTTGCGAGTTATCTTTTACCTTTCGGCGTGCTAGAGAACTCGTGTTGGAGAGGTTTTTTGTGGCAGGAAAGTTTGGTTTCTAGTTTTCATGAGCCCTCTACCCTCTCGATCCACCATCGATCTGACTAACTATGAGGTGAGTTAACACTCTACTTGTGGATTGTCTGCTAGCATACTGTTTGGTCCGTAGCTGCCCTTTCCGTGTGCTTTTGTTGATGTTGGGTTGGGTTCGGTTCTGGCTAACGCGGTAATGCTGTTGGCTGACTTTTCCATGGCTCCTCTCAGCACGTTAAAGTTTCTGGCATTTACTATTCTATCTCTGGCTATTTTTGGCTTCAATACTCAAATGGAAATCGTATACAGGCCCTGCGAGCTAGTGGCTCTAAACGGCACTGGCGCCTTGACCCCGTGACGTATGACCAGTGCCGCTCATCTGGTATCCTTCGTCGCCCAAGATATATACATCGCTCTTCTAGAAGGAGATACGTTCTTCATCAGTCATCATCATCTGCGATCCCCTCTATCTGGTCCAGTAGCAGGGCTATGAAACAGTCGGCGTTTTATAATCGGCATCGCTACCTTGTCAACATTAATATAACTAACTCTGAGATTAAGCATACCCCTACTGTCAATGGAACAAATAAACACTGTGCCCTCCTAAATTGTCGCTCTATCTCAGACAAAGGCACCTACATGAATGAGCTAATAGTTGACAATAAATTTGATATGTTATTCCTCACAGAGACTTGGCAGGTACCAGATGATTTTATCCAGCTGAATCTACTTACCCCTACTGGATATCGATATATAACAGAACCACGTACAACTGGTAAAGGGGTGGTCTTGCTGTCATTTTTAAGGCCATTAACTGTCTCTGAACTGGTTTTTCACAATACCACGACATTTGAGTACATGGTTATGAAGCTTGGTATCAAACATCCCGTTGTACTTATCTTAATTTACAGACCACCAAACAACAAAGTGACTTTTCTCAGAACTCAGTGAATTACTAACCCAAGCATGTGCTGTGTCGTCCCAAGTTATTCTTCTTGGTGATTTTAACATTCATGTTGATACTACTTGCTACACTGCTGGTCAACTAAATGTTGTCTTTGACTGTTTCAACCTCATCCAGCATGTTAATTTTCCAACTCATACTCATGGTCACACGCTTGATCTTGTTTGTACATCTGGTCTGCATAATATCTCTGTTGACAGTTTAGCTACCCCTCTTTCTGACCATAGACTCATCTCCTTTGATTTTACATCCATCTGTCCAGTCAACCACATCAAAATCTAACCATACGTTATCGTCATTTAAATACTGTTGACACTAGCTCCTTTTGTGATTCTGTTGCCTCCTCTGCTCTTTCTGATGTGCTAAATTTAAACTGCCCATCTATGATTTATGACAAGTATTGCTGTACTGTTGAAAAATTGCTGGATAAGTTTGCCCCAACTAAGATTAGGTCTGTTCCTATGTCCCATTCCTCCCGTGGTTCAATGCAGAACTTGAGGTTTGAAGGTAAAATGTAGACAACATGAACGTCTGTTCAGGAAAACTGGTTCAACCGGCCATTTTCTTATATACGCTGAATGCCTTCAGCAATACAAACTGGCCTTAAATACAGCCCGCTCTTCCCATATCTCCAGCATCATTAACAAAGCAAGCAATAGGCCCAAAATATTATTTAGCACAATTAATAAACTGACTCAAGCACCAAAGCACACCCTTAGTGACTCTGAATCAATGGTTATGTGTTGCTCTTTCTTGAACCATTTCAGGGTAAGCTAGATACTCTGTATGCGACATTTGGGAAGAACCAACTACCGATGTGCATATGAAATCTCAATTGAATAATTGTCTGACAACGCTAGCCCTAACCAATTCCTCATTAATCACTGAGTTAATACATAAATCTAACTCCTCATCATGCATTCTTGATCCTGCACCTACTTTCCTGCTAAAAGACTGTACATTGGCAATTTCTGCCCCATCTCCCACCTCATTAATATGTCATTTATCTCCTCTACTGTACCTGTGTCACTTAAGACTGCTGCTGTTACTCCCATACTCAAAAAGACTAATCTGGACCCGGCAGACTTATCCAACTACCGCCCTATTTCCAACCTGCCATTTGTATCAAAGATCATGGAAAAGGCTGTGGCCTCCCAGCTGCAGTCATTCCTAGCTGGTAACAACCTCTTAGATATTCTCCAGTCTGGCTTTCGCCAACAGCATAGCACGGAGACTGCGCTAGTAAAGGTTGTTAATGATCTTTTACTCATTGGAGACTCAGGTAGTCTCACTATACTTCTGTTATTAGACCTCAGCTCTGCCTTTGATACTGTCTGTCATAAGATCTTACTTTCCCGCTTAGCGGAATTTGGCATATCAGGCTCTGCACTATCCTGGTTTTCCTCCTATCTCACAGGCAGGCAATATCACATCTCCATACACAACTCCAAATCTCCTACTGTCTTACTTAAACAGGGTGTCCCACAGGGCTCTGTTCTTGGCCCATTACTATTCATTGTGTACATTCAGCCACTTGGCAACATCATTCGCAGACATGGTTTTAGTTATCATTGTTATGCTGATGATATTCAGTTATATACTGCTTGTCAACCAGATTCTGCTAATGTAAAATCCTCACTCTCCTCTTGTGTTAGCGAGTTAAAACAATGGCTACACTCAAATTTTCTTAGCTTGAATCTGGGTAAAACCGACATTCTGATAACTGGACCCCCATCTCTAATAAAAAACAACTCTGTGGACTTTAGTCTTGATCTGGATGCTACTGCGATTTTCCCCTCAGCTACTGTTAGAAATTTAGGTATTATACTCGACCCTCACTATCCTTTGATGCCCATATTCGCAGCCTCTCTAAAACGCCTTTTTTCACCTGCAACGCATTGTCAAACTTCGACCTTTATCTGCAGAAATGATGCAGAAATATTAGTGCATGCTCTGATTACGTCCGTCTCGACTACTGCAATTCACTCTTCTCTGGTTTATCAGCTCACTCAATCTCACGTTTACAGTACATACAAAACTCGGCTGCCAGAATGTTAACCTCCAATAAAAAATCTGCCCACATTACCCCTATATTATTTGATCTTCACTGGCTCCCAGTCTCATCTCGCATAAAATATAAAATCATACTGCTCACTTATAAGGCACTAAATGCTCTTTCTCCCCCCTATCTTTCTGATCTTCTCTCTTCCTATGTTCCTTCACGATCACTCCGGTCTTCAAATTCTGAACTTCTATGGGTTCCTAGATTCCGTCTATCCTCTGCGGGTGGCAGAGCCTTTTCTGTCATTGCTCCAATACTATGGAACTCCCTGCCAATTGCACTCAGAACCATCACCACTTTGACTGAATTTAAATCAAGGCTTAAGACCCACCTTTTCAACCTCCACTATCAGTCAATGCATATGTGTTAGGAGTCCTTCATTTTCTGAAATGTGGTGTATGTTTCATGTATTATGTAGTGTTCCTTCTCTTGTTCTGTATGTTTTGTGTCTGTGTTGTCTCTGTTATTAACTCATGCAGCTGCATGTGATCCTTCGTCCTGGGCAAATGTCCGACGAATATGTTTATGTTCATGTATGTTCATTATATTTCATCTGCCTTGAAATATTGTACTCTGTAAAGCGTCCTTGAGCTTGGGAAAGGCGCTATATAAATTAAACTTATTATTATTATTATTATTATTATAACTTTTTTCTTGAGCCATTTATACTTTTGCATTTTCTTTGTAGAATCTGTACAAAAACACAATTTGACTTAATTTTAAAACAGCAGGAAAACTGTAATGCAGGGAAAATGCACAAGAATCTGTATGCGCTCTGTTATACTGCATGTATTATATGCTGTATAATAATAATGGATTCTACAGCTGTGGCATCATATTGATGATCTTAAGAGGATGATTGGGACTGAAGGCAGATGATTGGGTGTGAAATGCACGACCCGAAACTGTAAAGAGACGATTAATAACACTGTGCAGATCTATTATGAATTTTATTTATTTATGTACAAAAATAAAAAATCTATTAAACATTATTTAATGTAAGAATTTTTCTTGACTTCATGTGAGAACAGGGGAAGCTGATCTGCTTCAGGCACTTGGGGACGGCTGGAGGAACGGACTTTGTGAGGTCTTTCTTCCACGATTCTAAAGCGTTCAGAGCGACTTTGGGGCTGCTGGGTGCCAGATCATGAGTGGCATAAACCACTGAGAGCTGCACCTCCCACGGCAAATCTGCACACAAAATCCATCATAAAATTAAGACTTGCTGAAGCACTTTCCTGATAGAGAACTAAAGGACTTGTTTAATTGATTATTTAGTGATACCTTTTTGTCCCCTGAACTCAGTTATGCTTTTCACCAGATCCTCCACTGATGCTGCCACGTTCTCTTTAAGGCCATTATGGCCAAGTCGCCCTGTTTGAGATAAAGAACATGAGTGAAAAACAGAAGAATTCAGAAATAATGTGAGATAATGCTTTAAAACAGGATTCACAGGAAACTTACCAAGTAGCCTGAAAATTGCTGCTACAGAGACGTTTCTGTACTTTGTTTCATTTGTTTGTGATTGTTTTAGCAAAGTATTCAAGATGAGCCACACACTTTTTCTGATAAATAAAAAATTGGACACATTAAGTGTTTTTGTGGCAGTAATAGAATACCATCAATTGTAAGTTTATGCAACAAGAATAGAACGTTTGCAGTATTTGGGACACACACTGTCCGGTTTGCAATTTATCTAATGTTTAAAAAACTAGAAAGATGAGAATTAACCAAGTTGAAGCAGTTTCACATTCAGTACTGTATAACATGGGAGACGGTCCAAATCCAGCCCAGTTGTGCACAGAGAAGGTCCAGGCTGAATACGTAGTCCCAGGCAGCAGGAAAGAGATCATCACCATACCAACTGCTCTTCTGGAAAGTCAGACTTTCAGCCTTCAGTGTGCTGGTGATGGCTCTGTAGGTGTCTCCAGGAGGCTCCTAGCAAAAAATACATCATTTATTTAAAAACCAGATCAATGAAACAATGTTTACAACAATATGATCATAACTGAAAGATCACAAGCAATCACAAGTGCAGATGATTGAAATACTGAAATACTGAATTGTTTCAACATAAAATGAAAGATGAGCTTCCAAAAACCAAGTAATATTTTGTCTAAAAACCTAAAACAGACAAAAGTAAAAGCATCTAAGCAACACCTCTAACCACACTCCAGTCAAACAGTGTATAAAGTATTCTTATTCAACTGATTACCAAAGTACATAAAAATCCAAAACAGACATTACTAAAAGCATCAGAGTAAAACTCAAAGATTCAAGGTTCAAGCGTTGTATATAGCATTTTGTATTATTTTGGCAAATCAACATTGAGAATACATTACACTGCATCTGAATAAACCTAAACACTTGGTAAAGTACAGTATGATATGTAACAGTGTATCAGAAAAAAATTGTTCGCTTGTACCAGTACAGCCAGATAAAAACAAACAAAAAAAACTCAAAGCTTCAGTATTCCTCAAGGCTGCAAAGTTTAAATGGAATAATACATTGTTATAAAGAAGAATGTTTTTTAAATATTTAATTACTAAAGTATAATTGCAACAATCATTGTCCCATTTACCATAGCTTCAGTGACATCTGCAAAATCATCATCTACAACAGTTTTAATTTTAGTGACTGGACTCTAGCAGAGCAGGTACCGCCAAGATCCATGAAGATTTTCTGAATGAATTCAAAAGTATATTTCAGTTCTTTTGGGTATTCCATATTGAGTGCATACAAAAGACCGAACAAGTAAGCAAAGGTTTCTGGCAGATCTGGAATATCCTGTAGAACAATGACCTCTTCCAGGATTATTGCACGGAAACAGGAGTGCCAACATCATCTTCAACCACAGTGAGGACTCCGATCTTTACCCCTCTGGTGCTGTGGTCTTCAGGGTCAGTGTCCTAGAAGTATAAGTGATAGGAGGGGGCATTAATTGACAAGTAAACGTAATTACTAATTGTTATTAGTGCCCGTGCAATGGTGGTGCGTGCAGCTTTATTATTTTTATAATGTGCAAACAAAATGACCAAATGTAATGCTAAGCATGCTACCAAATTAGAAATAAAGTTTGAAAAGGGCAACTTGCCAGACACATCTTGAGCAGACACAATCTGAGTATAGGCAGGGCCAGTTTTCCCCTTTGTGACCTCATCCATGATGAAGCCTGTAATGCTTTACCAAGACCTCTGTATCAGGATTAAAACATTTACAATATTTGCATTGCATTACTTCCATATTTTTCTTTCATTAGTGAACTACTAATTTGCAAAAACATTTGTTTCAGCAATTTCACACTTTTTCAATGTAATTTCAAGCTAGCTAACTGTCTTGAGCTAAGTTGGTCTGGATAGCCAACGACACAATCCAAAGTTATATTCCTTGTGTTGCAAATGCATATGACTAGCAAACGTCACGTTGAACTCTCATTGCGTTAATTGTGGATTTTTTTTCCGATAAACAAATGACTCGTTTGAATTCGCTATTTGTTTCAAATCCAAGCATTTAAAACTCTAAATGAGGTACAAAACTAACATAACCACGCGGAATCAGTAACAAGCAGCTAAATTCAAATAAATAGTTATTTTGAGACACCCACATCAAAGCTTACACATCAAAAATTATGACGTTAAATAAGATGATAATTAAAAAATGATTAATACATAACTTACGTATGATTCAGCAGAAATGCTGGACTGCTTTGAACCGGCACGCTTCTTCACATCAACAATACACTGGTAAAAGAGATTAGGGAGTTAGCTTGGTAGCACATCACATATTAAATAAAAAATATAAGTTATTCGATTATGAAAATGATTGCCACTTACCTGTGACTCAGCAGAAACAAGTGGATTGATATGGCGTGATGCCGCTCTTTCAGGAA
>NC_060906.1:2414729-2452258 GCF_014805685.1 Silurus meridionalis | reverse complement strand
TTTGAGTCAGAGTCTTGGGGATCTCTCCAGTCTCCGCTTCACCCAACATTCTCTCTAGAACAGCAGCTGAAATCCAGCAGAACACTGGGATGTGGCACATGATGTAGAGGCTTCTTAATGACTTCAGGTGTGTGATGATCTTATTGGCCAGGTTCTGATCACTGATCCTCTTCCTGAAGTACTCCTCCTTCTGAGGGTCATTGAACCCTCGTACCTCTGTGACTCGATGGACACACTCAGAGGGGATTTGATCAGCTGCTGCTGGTCTGGAGGTGATCCAGATGAGAGCAGAGGAAGCAGGTTCCTTTGATCAGGTTTATCAGCAGCACATGCACTGGTGCTGATTCAGTTACATCACACACTCTCACTGTCTTCTGGAAATCCAGAGGAAAACGACACTCATCCAAACCATCAAAAATGAACAAAACCTTCTCCAACCTGGAAATGTCCATTTCTTTCATCTCCTTAAAAAACACATGAAGGAGCTCCACCAGACTCAGTTTCTGCTCCTTCATCAAATTCAGCTCTCTGAAAGGAAGTGGGAATATGAGGTGGACGTCCTGATTTGTTTTCCCTTCAGCCCAGTCCAGAACAAACTTCTGCACAGAGACTGTTTTTCCAATTCCAGCTACTCCCTTAGTCAGAACGTTCCTGATGGGTTCTTCATCTTGTTCAGATAAGAGCTTTTTCAGAACGTTCCTGATGGGTTCTTCATCTTGTTCAGATAAGGGTTTTGTCAGAACGTTCCTGATGGGTTCTTCATCTTGTTCAGATAAGGGTTTTGTCAGAACTCTCCTGATGGCTTTGTCTTGTTCAGGTAGGGGTTTAAAGATGTCACTGCATTTGATTGGTGTGTCCTCAGTTGGGTTCCTCCTGGATGCTGCCTCGATCTGTTTCACCTCATGTTCTTTATTGACGTCTCCACTGTCTCCCTCTGTGATGTAGAGCTCTGTGTAGATCTCATTCAGGAGTGTTCGGTTTTCCTGCTTTAGCATCAATCCATTCAAACACTGAAACTTCTTCATCAGATTGAACTTGAACTTCTTCTGGAATTCATCTGCAGCAGTGGATTCTGGGTCGTGTCTGTGACAGGGTGAAGAAGGAAGACATGGTGAGACATGGGCTCCAATGATTAGAGTAGAATTTCACATTGTTCCTGCTAGATAGATCTTTATGATGTTCTCACTGTGGATTTACTTTATTCTACTGGAGGTTTTCTATCATCTAATCACTCTGTAGTTACTAACAGCAGAGAGCTTTAGAATAGCAGTGTGTCAGTGTCACAGTCATGGTGTTGGTTTTGATCGTACCCTGTAGCTGTGATGATGTTCTTCTCTCTTCTGTCTCCTGTCTTCTGTAGAACACTGGGAACAAAAACAACAAGTGTTAAAGATCTCAACATTCCTCACTTTAATACTGGAGTCTAAACCTGAACACAAATTGTACTACAATAATTGTAGTGAGAGCAGGAACACTTGGAGAACACAGAGCTGAATACAACTCCAACATTGTGCACCTGGAGTATTAAATGTGCTCCTGTTTTCATTTCACACTTTCTCCTACTTTTTTATTCTTCCTACACAAACCTCCAAAAGTATTGGAACAGGAAGTCCAGTTCTTTGGGTTTTTGCTCGACACTGAAGACATTTGGATTTGAGAGAAAAAGATGAAAATGAAACAATAGATCAGAATTTCAGCTTTCAGTTCCTGATCTTTACATCTAGATGTGTTACATCACTTAGAACACTGCACCAAACCTTTCAGGAAATGAAAGCTGAAATTCTGATCTCTCGTCTCACATCACCTACTCCCATGGTTTTAAGAAGTGGGAGTTAAGATTGAGGAAAATGCTGATTTTCATTCTGAATCAATTCTGTTTTCTCTCTCTGTAGTTCACTGTAGAAAATTATAGAAATGGCTTTAAGACAGAATTACATTGTTGCTAAAATCTGAAGATCTACAGAAGATTCTGATCACTAAGTCAGGGTTCCTGATCCCCAAAAATACTGCTTACACCTTTAAGTAGTAGTGTTTAGATGTTTCCTGTAGCTTTTCTGTTGTTTATATTAGTATTTTTATTTTAGGATTTAAGGCATTGGTAATTGATCGTGACTTTAATAAATATTTACACTTTTTCATCTAAAGGATTTACTGAAAGTATTGTAGAATCACTAAAGACCACGTAACTATAATATAAATCTAAACAGCTGCTAATGACGGTGTAGTGCAGCCATTAACTGTGACTTTAACTAGGAGAATTATGGGATGTTACCTGTGTCCAGGTGAGGAGATTCCAGTGCTAAATCCAAAAGGAAGACCCATAGACTGATCACTCTTCATGGAGACACAGCTGGGCACTGGTGAGTGTGATTTCTCTCTCTGTAGTTCACTGTAGAAAATTATAGAAATGGCTTTAAGACAGAATTTCATTGTTGCTAAAATCTGAAGATCTACAGAACATTCTGATTAAGTCAGGGTTCCTGTTACCCAAAAATACTGCTTGCACCTTTAAGTAGTAGTGTTTAGATGTTTCCTGTAGCTTTTCTGTTGTTTATATTAGTATTTTTATTTTAGGATTTAAGGCATTGGTAATTGATCGTGACTTTAATAAATATTTACACTTTTTCATCTAAAGGATTTACTGAAAGTATTGTAGAATCACTAAAGACCAAGTAACTATAATATAAATCTAAACAGCTGCTAATGACGGTGTAGTGCAGCCATTAACTGTGACTTTAACTAGGAGAATTATGGGATGTTACCTTTGTCGAGGTAAGGAGATTCCAGTGCTAAATCCAAAAGGAAGACCCATAGACTGATCACTCTTCATGGAGACACAGCTGGGCACTGGTGAGTGTGATTTCTCTCTCTGTAGTTTACTGTAGAAAATTATAAAAATGGTCATGAGACAGAATTTCATTGTTGCTAAAATCAGGATACAAAATCCAGTGCATTGAAAAAGTCCCTATTCAGTGGTGGTGTAGAGCAGGAAGTGGAGCACGGTTTTAAAACTGGTGATAAAAACACAGATTTAGTTTGGATAAGATTATAATTTATAGTATGTAGTTTATGTACAAAACACATATTATAAGGATTATCGATGTTGATTGTGTATTATAGATTAAATTATCCAATGAGTTTATGGCTCTTGGTTTTAAGAGTTTCATAAATTGTGCACAATGACGTGTATTTAATTGTGTAATAAATGTATTTAGGGTGATGTTTATATATGAAATGAAGCTCTCAGAAATGTCTCCAGATTTGCAGATATGAACAGTTCATTAGTAAAACACTAGAACATGGCAGGTTACCAGTCTTTTGAGGGTGAGGTCACATGATCTGTCCCCTGATCAGGGATCTCCATTTTTCAATGCTCGTGTACACGCAAAGTCCTGAAGATGCCAATCTCTTCTGCTGGAATCAATCACATTCCTAGAAAACACAAAAACAACATGCAAAATCTTTCTAAAAGCAGCTGATCCTCATGATGTCTTACTGATTCTCACATATTTTTCTAACATCTTTATTCCTCATCTGAACACAGACTGACAGGAGGTGTGCAATAAACACACCACCAATAAACACTGTTCTATTTTTTTATTTCTATTTATAAAAAGTGATTAAAGTCTTCCGTAGTTCTATATTTTACACACACAGTCCATTAAAGTCCATTAGAAGTGAAATCCATAGACATATAAGACACAGCCGAGAGTTCCCTGTAAACAAATACAACTACACAACTTATATAACAACATAACAATAATAGAGTGCTAATAACAATAACTGTACAAAAGATTAGTGATAATAGATGATTAAGAGATATTATATAGCCTTTCATTTATTATTATACTTATTTATTATTGTACAATTATTTACTTTTCTTTTTTGTCTGTATTCTATTGCAATTGATATTAAATAAAACGCTAATAATATGTACTATGTATCACATTATAATGCATTATTATTATCAATGTTATTACTATTATTATTAATAAACAATTTGCAATGATCAATATATTAGTTATTTATATAGTTATACTACTGTACATTTTTATTCCATCTTACTTAATACTGGAATGCCAATAGATTTGATGCACTGTTATTGTACCATAATCACATCCATGTATTTCCATAAAGAATCCAGCAGTTCTCTTTGTTCTTCACTGTTTTGGAGAATAAATCTGTAAATAGCTGCATCATTTCAGTTTATAAAAAAAACAGAAAAAAAGGCTGCCAGTGGGATTTGTATTTGTGGCAGCGGGGGCGTGGCCGAGCGGCGGTTTGTGAATGGAGGGCGGGGCCGGGAGCAGATAGGCAGGGGATTGCCTCACCTGAAGTTAATGTGACCTAATGATTATTCTTTCTTTTCCAGTGATCGGAGGGTGCATTTAAGGAGAAGAGTGTGTGTGTGTGTAGATGGTGTGTGTATGCGTGTGCCAGAGACGTGCTGCGTGGGGCACTAAGCAGACAGACACAAGATAAAACCCAAATAAAAGTGGCTGACCTGTTGTGGCGTTCCTTCTTCCATTCACACGCTCTCCCACAGTATTATTTAGGGTTTGTTTCATTTTCTCAAAGATGGGTATCTCATTTTAGTTTAACTATCAAGGTTTATATATATATATATATATATATATATATATATAAAATACCACTGCATTCTAAAAATATATGGGAGCCTGTTTCAAGGATTCCACATTTTTCACAATTTCTATTTTAATGTTTTTTTATCTTGTATAAATTTGGGTTTAGTGTTGTGTGGCCAATTCATAATCTTGTCATAATCCGATCCATAATCTTGTCATAATCACATATTTTTCCCTGATTTGATCACATGTTCTTTCCACCCCTACATTTCTTTGTATTGCAGATACTGTAGGTGTCTTCCTTTTGTTTCTGTGTCAAAAATGTGCTGCATCTTTTATCTCTGCTATACTCATACACATCATAATGTTCAGATCTGCTTCCTTTAGTGCCTCTTTTACCAACTTCTCCACTACCTCATTCCCCAATATTCTGACATGTGCTGCTACCCATAAAAAACTGACCCTCATGCATATGATCTCAACATGATACAATTTTAGTGATAGTTTATATAAAAGATCTCCGAGCTGTGAAGATTCCACTCTAAACTTTTCATCGCTGATTTTGAGTCTGTACATAACAGGGTTTTCTGGCTGCTTTCCCAAATCATCTCCGTTTAGACCACATGTCTATGTGGGCCCCACATGGGTTTTATCTGGGTTATATGGGCATCACGTGGGCATGGGGTCAGAGTGGGCACTTTGATGGGCTGAATGTGGGCCCCAGCTTAGCCAGGTTTGTGGGCCCCAGTTAGGTTGCCCATCTTGTTTATTTGAGGGCCCTGTATGGGCCACATTTGGGCTATATTTAGCTATATTTCTCAAAAGAAATCTATCATTCAATTTTTCAATTGATATGTTTTTTCTGTGTTATATACGATCAATAGATTAACAACATTTTTATGTATTAACAATAACATAGTATGACCTTTAGTTAAACAAAACAAAACAAAAGAAAAAAAAATTGGTTGTGCAGCTCACAGCCCTCTCGTTGGCTTTTGTGTTTCCTGCCTTCTCATTCTGAAGAAATTATCATCACTCACTACACTGGAGCACCTGACCTGGATAACCTGACCTGACCTGACCTCTCTGTCACGGTAAGAAATTATCTTTTGTTTTAAATGTATCACATTTTACTGTTGCTTTTATTTAATGTATACTTCTGAAAGATTTGTGGTAATTAAAGTTACAGGCACGATATAAAGAAGGTAAGTGTGGAGAGTGAACTGGTTTACCTCAGAGATAAACACCTGTGGAGAACTGAACATTCTTAACGATTAGCAGATAACTAGGAAATTGTCTACTAAAATGTGGAAATAACGACTTTTCAGACCATTTTCACCCGTGTTTTCTCCATATAGTGTCCTCATGATAACAGGAAGGTTAAACAGTAAAAGCACTGTGGAGTCTCTTTCTCTTTACTTCCTTTATAACATGTGTATATACAATACACAGAGAAACGCTCTGAGGAGATTGTGACAATACTTAACATTATTTTAATGTGATTTAGGTGAAATATTTAGAGGTGATTACATTTTATCATTTCTAAACATTACTAAAAATATGTTATGATAATGTTAAAGATAATAAACATTGCTTATTGTTCAATGTCTATTTGTCAGTGGTGTTGTGGATGACCTGAAAGGTGAGTTGTTTGTTTATGATTCCTTGGCCTTTCGGATATTATTATCCTAAATTATCTGATAAAATACACAATTAACTGTAAAGCTTTATCATGTTAACTGGCAAAGCCAGGAATCATGATCAGGATGTTAAAATAAACAAAAAACTCACCTTTCAGGTCATCCACAACACCACTGACGTTATGATCATCAACAACAACACCACTGATGAATAGGCACTGAACAAGCAGTCCCGGGTTCGTCACTTGTTGGGGTCCCCATGAAACATTTATTTTGTGGTCTGTGCTAATTGGTTGTGTTGTGAGAATTTGCAGGATGTTTCTGTATTTAGTTGCATTGTGAGTATTTGCAGCACGTGTTGTTTAACTGATGAAGATGTTTTCTTAATTGCTGGTGTTTTTTTTATTTGCATATGTTTTCTTCAGTTGCAGTGCGTTGAATTTTCTGGCCACCGTGATCCGAGGTGTGATTTACATCTTTCAGCTGATCAGAATCATTGTTCTAATCACTGGCTTTTGGCAATGATTAAATATTCGTTTAAGAGTCAAGTTCAGATGCAAGGTTGATATTTTAATTGTTACATTCATAAGTTTTGGATTCCATGACTGGTCCCCCGGCATAAGTTATTACTGTGTGAGGCAGAGGTGGGAACAATTCCCTGATGAGATTCTAGGATACGTCTTAATTATATTGATGCATGTTTTTTAGATGCTGCTGTGAATGGTAGTATTTTAAAATGTACTAAATTGCCTTTTCTGTCATCTCTTTCTTTACTGTTTTGTAGGTGTGCAGCTGAGGAATCTGCATAAAACCACCAGTGAACTATTTTACTCAGAAATTCTGTTATTCCTGTTTCTTGTTTACTTGAATTATTTTAAATTAAGTGTGATTTACACATTCTGAGATGAAGTCGTTTATTTTTTACAGTTCAAATACTCAACCATGTCATTTTAAACATAGAGGAGCACATAAAATCAACTAATATTAGTTATTTGTTTGGTCAGGCACAGTTTTACATTGTAACTGAGGTTTGAAATGGTTTGATAGTGGATTTTCCATAGTAACATTAAGTTCACAAACAGAAATCAATGATGAAATTAATAAATGGGTCACAAATCTCACCCACTGTGGTCCCACAACAACCCCATTAAGGGGGCCATTTGTGGGTTAACCCATGATTGAGTCATGTGACCTCCATAAGGGTTCTTTTTGTAGCCCACTTTGGCCCCATTTTTAACACCTATTTGGGTCCCAAATGGGCCCATATAAAGAACATCTATAAAGGTCCCACTTACAGCCCACCATGGACCCATCAGTGGCCCCTCTGGGCTAACACACATGGGGCCCATGTGGAGCCGATGGACACATTTCTCTGGGCCCCATTTGGGTTGCCCATGCAGGGCCCAAGTGACAGCCCATCAAAAAGCCACATGGGGCCGACATGAAAATGTTGGCTCTGTGTTTACGGGAAATCATCCTGAGCCATGACAACAACTTCAGGATCAGTTTGGAACAACCAAGCAACTGAGGAATTTGGGCCAAAACTGTTGGCCTCCATTTCGGCTGCTGGGCCGCAGTTTCCCTGCGGTCTTTCCACAAACTCCATTACATAGAAAACACAAACGCATTATTCCGATAGAAAGTCGTTTCTAGCAAAAACTCACCAACTTTTCTTCACCACTGCTTGTTGTTGGACATGAATCTCATCGCTTCTGACTGCTGTTCAACATCTTTGTGTTTTTCTAACCACTTCTCCAAATGGAGTCGAGGCTGAGAAACACTTTCACTTTTCAGAAAACCGGTTCGACACGTTAAACTGACACTTTAAACCGACTCTGTGACGAGTTGAGTTGAAAGTTTCTTTTCAAGTTTTGTGTTTTTATGTGTTTTGACAAAAAACTATTTATCAAGCAGACGCCTGTGTTAAGAGCGATGTCCACAAGTGCTTTAAGCCTCAATACACTTTACATGCACTTTCCCGATCTCCCACCACTGACTCATAGATTCAACACATTCAAACCTCGTCTTCTCTTTTTTCCATTCTTTCCAAAAGTGTTTGAAGATTTCACACAATGTTTTTTCCTGTAAACTTTATGACTGAAATGCCAGTAGGAACTTCTGTGTTCTTGTTATTAGTGTGCACTCGACTGGGATAAGTTTATGGTCTGAAAGTGGTGTAGGGAGAAGATCAGAGTGTGTGAGCGTGTTCCTCATGGTGTGTGTGATATGTAGAACATGTCTAAACGTGCTGCAGAAACCCTGCCTGTGTGGAACTTCATCCATGTGTACTGACGTGTTTGTGGGTTATTTTCTCTCCATCTGTCTGAGAAGTTTAGGGATTTAGTTCTTACTCTTGCTGATTCAGCATGTGGAGACCAGGAGAATAAAGTCCCTCTACTGGTGTTTTCTTATCTAACGTTCTCTAACTTAGAGAAAAGCTTCACCCTCTCTGACCCTGTGTTACACTGTAAACCCGGATAAGTTGAATTTACTTACAAAAATTCGAGGAAACCGGTTGCCTTAAAAAAAAAAAAGTAATGTGTAATGAAAACCAAAGTACATTACACTTAAAATGTTAAGTACACTGTTAGAAATTGCTGTTAATTTACGGCAGAATTTCAACAGTATAATAATGTTATTTTTAAAAGCAGTAGATTACTGTTTTATTGTTGTTGCAAAATGACGTAAACACAATGTAACAACATTTTGCTGTATTTATTCCTCAAAGGAAATAAAACATTACTATCCAGTATTTTTGTAAACTGCAGTGAGCACGTGGGAACTTTTATCCGTCTTCATAGGATTAACAGGTGAGTTCCCTTTTGGATGCGTGACAAAATTGCTGGATTTCTGACTTGGGTTGCATTATTCCCAATTACCGGGTGAGTTTCATCCAGTATGTGATAATGCTTCTGCAAAGTTATTTTTTTAACCATTATTGCCTTGAAATCACATTGATTGTCTTTGTAGCGCACTGGAATGACTGGTGTTTTTCGCTGCTTTTCTGAAATTCGTGAAGCCTCCAGCGTTAGAAAAAAAAAACCTTAATTATTCGTGCTATTGTGTTTTACTTGCTTGTTAGCTATATTTTTGCATCATTTTAAGGTGGATTTTGTACTTATGTGATAATACATTATTTAAAAGTTATTCCTATTCATAGCTTTGTATTGCTGGTTTGTACAGCAAGTCAAGTCAAGTCAAGTCAAGTTTATTTGTATAGCGCTTTTCACAACAGACATTGTCTCAAAGCAGCTTTACACAAATCAACAGTGATGGTGAATGGTGTGAATTTGTCCCTGATGAGCAAGCCGTGGCGACTGTGGCAAGGAAAAACTCCCTTAGATGTTATGAGGAAGAAACCTTGAGAGGAACCAGACTCAAAAGTGGAACCCATCCTCATCTGGGTGACATCAAGAGTTTGATCATAAATTTTTCAACAATACAGAACACTGGACAGTGAGAACTAACATGATTACTGGAGTATAAGATTATAAGTGATGTTCTTTCTGCAGTCTTATACAGTCTATATGGTTAGTAGCTCCTAGTTTTATGAGCTCAGCATTTGTGATCACCACAGATCCAGCATCAGAGCCATGCCAGAGCCTTTAACACTCCAGGAGGTCCAATGTCAAAACTCCACACATGTAGCGGGATCCAAATGGCACTGGTACGTCTCTAGATGGTTCGGGATGTTTGTGAGTTCGGCATCTACTTCTTCAAAGGTCCGTAATCACCACGAGGTGGGAGGTGACTGGAGCTGGCCAAACCTCAGGGTGTCTCGGGATGGGGAGAGAAAGAGAAGAAGTGGAGAGAAATTAGCGTAGCTGCTGTTCATGATATTAACAGCACAAGTTGATAATGTGCATGTGATCAGATGTTCTGGAGCACAAGGTTATGATGTGATGTGTGTTATGTGTAGGCTTTGCTAAAAAGATATGTTTTTAATCTACACTTAAACTGGGTGAGTGTGTCTGAGCCCCGAACACCGTCAGGAAGACTATTCCAGAGTTTAGGAGCTAAATGTGAAAATGCTCTACCACCTTTAGTGGACTTTGCTATTCTAGGAACTACTAGAAGCCCAGAGTTTTGAGATCTCAGGGAGCGTGACGGATTGTAGCGAGTTAAAAGACTGGATAGATACATGGGAGCCAAACCATTTAGTGCTTTATAAGTGAGAAGTAATAGTTTGTAGTCTATTCGAAACTTAACAGGAAGCCAGTGTAGGGACGATAAGATCGGGGTTATGTGATCATATTTTCTTGCCCTTGTAAGAACTCTGGCTGCTGCATTCTGGACTAACTGAAGCTTGTTTATTAATGATGCAGGACATCCACCTAGTAAAGCATTACAACAGTGTTACTATGCACAGCATAGACATTTTATATTGATGAAGATAATTTTTGGCTGAGACTTTTTTATGCCCAGGAACTGTGTTTGACTTATCAGCAAGTTTTCATGTCAGTTCTGAGGACATCATTGTAGCACTACAGTGGCCTATGTGAAGCACATAAGGATTCATAGCAATATCCCTAACTTGCTGCTTCACTGTTGCATCCAAACCAGCAAAAGGCAATTCAAAAAAGTAACAGCCTTAAAATCACATCTTTACAGACATCACAAGGAGTGTGTGGTGCCTAAATCTCATTTGTGCACTGCAGTAGACCTCACATGCCATGTTGACTTGTGTAGTGCCAAATGTGAGACACTGACTCAATTTTATTCTCATCTCAAAGTGCACATTAAAAAGAGACGAAGAGTGGCATGCCCCTTTTAAGCAGTGTGATACTTCATTTACTGTAATATCCACATTTACCTCTCACCTTTCTAAGAAACATAAAAATTCACCTGAGGTAAATCTAACTGAATCTAGTGTTGCCACTGCATGTGTAACTGAAGCTGAAATGTCTCCAAATATTGACAGCGATATGATAACAGGTGAAAAGATCGATGTAGCTGGAAACATTGAGCATGTGGAGCTTAGTTCAGATAATATTGATGAGATATTATTTTTGAAAAACCTTGCACTTTTTTATTTATTTTATTTTGAAATTACAGGCAAAGTTACTGCTTCCATCTTCATTCAGACAATAATTGAAGATATGCAGTCAGTTTATGATATAAATCAGTCACACTTACTTTTCAAACTAAATGAGAAGTTGGTTACACTTGGTGTTCCAGAGGTTTCCATTAATGATGTAATATACAGTCTAAAAGCAGATAATCACTTACAAGCATGTAATAGCCACACACTAAAAACAGACCAGCACAGGAAAACCGTGTTCAAGAACAGTTTTAATTATATTGAATCAATGCCCGTTTGTCTGGGACATAATGATGCTGGCAAGGAGTGTTTTTTACAGTATGTTCCTGTAAAACAGAGAATTGAGGCAATTTTTCATTGCGAGTCTGTGTGGAAACAGTACAAAGAAGTACACAACCGTATCCAGTTGAAGGATACTTTTGAGGATGTATGGGATGGTGAAATCATTACAAAACAATTTGCCCAGACAGAGAGCTCCTCTTTAAGCTTGATTCTTTATCAAGATTCATTCAAAGTTGTGAACCCACTTGGGTCTGGAAAGAAAAAACACAAAATACTGGCTATGTATCTCACACTTACAGACATATTGCCACACAACAGGTCAAGTACTGACCAGATGCAACTTGTTCTTTTGTGCAGAGAACAAGATTTCAAATATTTTGGTCAGGAATTGGTCATGGGATGCTTGATAAAAGACTTGCAAGACCTTGAGACCAATGGCATAGTGTTACCTGATGGACAGGTATGCAAAGGAATCTTTCAGGCCATTGCTGGAGACAACCTGGGCTCACACAATATTGGGGGTTTTCTTGAAAATTTCAGTAGCAGTAAGTACTACTGTCGATACTGTGAAATTGACAAAGATATGTTTCAAGCAGGTCCTCTGTCCAAAGCCAAAACTCGCACACCAGCGTCATACAAAGTGCATGTTCAGAACATTGAAGAACATTTTATTTTTAGTGGAGGTATCAATTTATCTCTATATTTAACAGCCTGACTTTTTCCATGTGTGCCAGCCTGGGTTGCCTCCTTGTCTTGGGCATGATTTGTTTGAAGGCGTTGTTGCTTCTGACATTGCATTGTGCATCAATTATCTTGTCATTGTTGACAAACAATTTACTTACACTAAACTGGAGGTGATAGACATACTCCAAACAATGCACAAGAAAACTACGTAACTTTAAAATTGTCTGTTCAAGCCTTGCAGAAAGACACCAGCTTTTTCAAGCATACCTTAGTGCTGGCAATCTCTTCCCAACAGCAATTGAAGTAGCAAAAGCAACTGCCTTTTTTACTTTTTTCCAAAGTGACTACATTGCTGGCATCAGGGAATCAGTGGCAATGTATGATTTTGTGTGAAGACTACACTGATTGCTCATGAAGCAATTGTAAAAGGAACCAAATACCAAAAAAAACATGTATGTTGTTATAAGTAAGGATGAGGATGGCCTTGAAGTTGGTAAGATTATGATGATACTCACCTACAAAAACTCAGCAGTCTACTTTATCACTGAAAGATGTAAGGCATTGTGCATGCATGATGTAGGTGTTCACTGTGTGACTCCAATTAAGAACAGTTACTTTTGCATTAATCAGGAGCACCTTCTTAATTATTACCCTCTACCTCAGTATTCAAACTAGTTATTCTTCACCATTCTTTCCCCTCATTGTAGAACTATGAGTACTCTGAACGAAGACTTAAGGGGTATCATCCTCAGAGCCCTGCCATCAATTTCCAAAGGTACTCAGGAAGCATTGACAGTTCACCAATTAAGCTCTGGGCTGGAATCTACTCAAGACTTGAAATATGTCATGCAAGAAGACATTTCTGACCTTTTGCCACTCATTCAGCAACGGAAGCTTCTGGAAGCTTTTAAAAATGGTAAAGTTGACAAAAAAGTTACTTATATTATTGTAAAAATATAGGTTATTTATAACTTAGTCTGTTTTAAAAGTATACTTGATCATATGCAAAATTTCCTCACATTGGCTTTTTTTACAGATGGGAAAAATGTAGAACATTAAAAAGTACATTATGCTTAATTTACCATGTGAGCTGTAAATTACAGATAATTCAATCACTTAATGTTTTGTTTAATAGCATAAAGTGACTGATGTTTTATTTTAATTTAAAGTTGACTTTGCATCTCATGTGCTGTTTTCCCTGTGTTTTTCATATTTTAGAGACAGAGTTGACCACATTGGACTTGCAAATACTCCCTCCAACTAGCCCAGCAGTCAGCAGTGGTTCAGAACATCCTTGCTCCAGTCAGTCAAGTGTAGCCTCATTGTCAAATCCAGAATCCAGCAGCTCTGAAGACTGTGGCCCATCCTCCAATCTTAAAAAAACATGGCCAGAGACATTTGAGGTGCCATGGACTCTCATGCCTGCAGACATTCGTTCAGCAGTTGCTGAAGGCAAAAGGCCTTCACTGGCAGCACGCCGACAGATGATAAGAATTTTGGCAGATGAGATTAGGAAGTATGAGCTAAACCCCACACGATCACAATGTGTCACTGTGTGTAGAAACATCATCCGCCAATATCCTCAGAGTTTTGCTGATCTACGTGACAGTGGTCAGCTACTAGGAAATGGCTATACCTCACTCTTGATTCAAATTAAGAACCGAATTGAAAATTTGAACCGCACCAGTAGCTTTCGTCAACACCGTTCGTTTGGTGATGGACTAAAGAGAGGGCCTACTGATACCTATGGCTGCACCAGATTCCAGCCAGCACTCCCACCAGAGGAGACAGATGAAAAAGTGGAGCAAAAATTTCAGCATATGGAGGAAATATATCGTCGAGATGGAATAAATGGGGCAGAAAGAGCAGAAGTAAATCAACTCTTGGAAATGACCTTCTGCCTGCAACGCCAGCAAATAAATATGCTACCAGCACCAACCATTGCAGATTTAAGAAAGCAATGGCCATACCTTTTCACTCAGAAAGAATTTTATGGTCATTTTGAACTACTTACTAAAATCAAAGTGCTGCGTGCACTTGTGCTTGCTATAGAGGAGTGTGGCAAAGCCATCATAGAGTTCTTTACCAACAAACCCACCAATGCAGATGTCCGGGCTGTCCTTTCATGGCGTCCAAACCTTGAGCTCTCTTTCAGTGCTATTCAGCTTCTTATGGCTCACTTTTCTGAGAGCCTGGAAGGGTTGATCCTTTTTGCAAATGTAAGTAATTTTTTTTTTATGCTATAATTGTCTTGACATGCAAAATGGATGATCTTTTTCAATTTAAAGTAAAATACATTGGCATTGTATTTTTTTTTTATTTTGTCCAACATCATTACTAACTGTGTCCCAGGCACCAGCCACTGCTGCTGATGTAGAAAGGATGCTCACACTACCCACAGCTCCTCGGCTTATACTCCTTTGTATGTATAGTTAAATCTTTTTTTATGATTTCTACACACAAAAAAAAAAATATATATATATTATTATTATTATTCTTTTTTACTGTTATTATATATTATATAAACATTACAATTCTGTCATCATTTACTCACCTTGATGTTGTTCCAATGTCATATGCACTTGCTTCTTTTTCAGACCACAAAAGGAGAAATTGTCAATATTGTCTTGCTCAATCACATCCATATAATAGCAGTGCATACAACTGGCATCAAGTTAAAAAACATACAAATAAAAAAATAAAAACAAACCCCTAATGTGTCACAGACTGATCCCATGTGATCTGTGTTAAATATTCCAAGTGCTTTGGGATATTTAATAGAGTTTAGTGAAAAATAAACCAAAATATACCCTTTCATTTAATAAAAATCCTGACATTGGCTTGTGGTGATCTGCGATTAACTGCATGCTCACGAGACTATTAGTACTGCAGTTCCCTCCCAGAATATATCAATTAATAAATGTAAAATTTTAATTTTTTTAATGCTGAAATATGTTTTCTTTTAAATGTTTAGGTGAGACACCAGAAAGCTTGATTCAGCACTGGATGATCAGTCTTGAGGGGCACATCATTTGTGAGGGTATCCTGCCGACTTTTCTGTCTGTGCTTGCTGCTGTTTTTTTCTACATACTATAATTTCAATCTTCAATACCAAGCTGAAGCCGCATGCACACTGGAATTTATTTAAAGGTTAGATACTTGGATGCATACATTCAATTGACTTCACATTTTATTTGTATATCATGTTTTACAATAAATATAGTTTTAAAGGAGCTTTGCAGAAAATGTGTTGTATTATATGTTTTATTAAAACTTTGGCCCTAATAAACACAGAATGTAGCATCAAATTTAAATTTCTTATTAAATATTTGAGTCCCAGTAAACAGTCATAGGTGACTATGTGAAGGACAGTAAATATCCATTGTTTGTGAGGTTTTGGTGGAAACCTTGAAAGAAAGCAGACTCATCTAGTACCCACCCTTCTTTAGCATTATAATGATGATCATGTGCATTTACAATTCTGTCAGACATGTCTGACATACTATAAGATAAGATGTTTTGCTTGAATAAAGAGATATCTTTAATCTAGACTGAAACACACCATTAGGCCCAAAAGATCTGAGTGCTGGAGCTTGTTTCCTTTCTGGGAAAGAAAACTGTTCTTTAAACAAGAATATAATTTGTTATATGTTTTCCATGAGTAATCTTTTTCCCCTCCACTCTAACTCTACACACACATTTGTTTTTCAGGCAGGTCATTGGGATAAATCCAGAAATAGGCACCAAGGCTGTAGGAGTCATTTCAAAGCGGACGGGGAAGGTCACCCAAAAAAAGACAACCGTGAACCCTCATGTCTCCAGTCTGCTCAAAAAATTAATGGATTTTAAGTGGGACTTTATTTAAGTAGTAATACACATCACACACACAAACAGCGCATACAGACACTCACAACACATCACACACATGCATATTCAGAGTTAATTATTTTTACATTTACATGTATGGTCATACATCTAATAATCTTTGGGCTTTTGTTTACCATTGTTTTGATTGTATACAAATGTTCTTTAAGGTAGAATCTGTGTTATTTTCTTGAATGTTATTTAGGTTCTATACTGAGACGAATAACAAACAAAGAAGAAATGTTTTGAAAGAACACTTTAACGCTGCTTTACTTCTGTTACATTTTGAAGTCACTATTTTAAAGGGTACATTTATACACATGGTAGTAATATGGTGTTTTGTAGTTAAACTGGAGCAGTTTCTTTAATCACAAGGTTTAGAAAAAAACTGCTAATTATATTTCCAGAATGTACTTTAATGTAGAAACAGTGTTATGTTGTATTTGCAAAAACAGTATCCAACTATAAATTTCAGCAACAATAAGACACTGTTAATTTTACAGTAACTTGCTGGCAACCGTGCTGCCAGTTCTTTACTGTTTTTTAATAAACAGTAGACAACTGTAATTTTAAACTACACTAAGACACTGGTAATTTTACAGTAAGTTGCTGGCAACCATGCTGCCAGGTCTTTACTGTTTTTTAATAAACAGTAGACAACTGTAATTGTAAACTACACTAAGACACTGGTAATTTTACAGTAACTTGCTGGCAACCATGCTGCCAGTTCTTTACTGTTTTTTAATAAACAGTAGACAACTGTAATTTTAAACTACACTAAGTGTCAGGGATTCCCCTGCCACGCCCCCCTTGGCCGCTGTCAGAGATTCCCCTGCCACGCCCCCCTCAGTAGCTGTCAGAGATGCACCCTGCCACGCCCCCCTCAGTAGCTGTCAGAGATGCACCCTGCCATGCCCCCCTCAGTAGCTGTCATGGTTCCTCGTTATCCCGTGCCTGCCTGAACGGCCAACAGCTGTGGCTTGTTACGGACCAGACTATATAAACTCACGTTCTCGAGTCACAGGCTGTCGGTCTTGAACGTCATGCCGAACGCCGTTCCCGTGAGGACTATTTGAGGTCATAGGAGTTTACTTTCGTTTTCGGACTCTAGTTTTGTTGAGGATTTCGGGTCCCGAGTGGATACTTTTTGGTTTGTGGACATTTGCCTGAGTTACATTTTGTGTTTGGAAAATAAAGGGACATGATTGAGTTATTTCCGCTTCCGCGTCATGGTCGTCAGCCTGACAGAAGAACCGACCGAAACCGAAAGCGGATTCGCCCAACCGCGATGCCAACCGCGATGGATTGGCAGCCAAACCCGGCTTCGGATTTTCACCGGGAGTTCCATGCCGCTCCTCGCGGCTCAAAGCCACAGAAGCCGGATCATGCAAGCGCGGCTGCACCACGCCCCTCAGCGAGCGCAAAGGATTTCCCGGCGCGTTTTTCCGGAGAGAGCAGTGAACTGGGCGGATGGTAGAAGGCGACGGCTCGCCCCCGGGCTCCACAGAAGGCGACGGCTCGCCCCCAGGTCCTCCTCAGGGCGAAGGCTCGCCCCCAGGTCCTCCTCAGGGCGAAGGCTCGCCCCCAGGTCCTCCTCAGGGCAAAGGCTCACCCCCAGGTCCTCCTCAGGTCGACGGCTCGCCCCCAGGTCCTCCTCAGGTCGACGGCTCGCCCCCAGGTCCTCCTCAGGGCAAAGGCTCGCCCCCAGGTCCTCCTCAGGTCGACGGCTCGCCCCCAGGTCCTCCTCAGGTCGACGTCGTGCCTCCAGGTTCCCCGCATGGCGAAGGCTCGCCCCCAGGTCCTCCTCAGGGCGAAGGCTCGCCCCCAGGTCCTCCTCAGGGCGAAGGCTCGCCCCCAGGTCCTCCTCAGGGCAAAGGCTCGCCCCCAGGTCCTCCTCAGGTTGACTTAATAGTTTAAGTGCAAATTATAAAACACAACGTTAGATGAACCTAACAATTTAAGTACAGTCTACATGAACACTAAGTTAAATGAACTTAAATAAACAAGTTTTGGAAAATCCATTACTCAATTCAATTGAGGGAACAAGTTTACTCTATAGGTTGAGTTCATTGAACTTATTAGAATTTTCAGTGAACGTGAATGACTTTGTACACAAGAATTAACTTATAAATGTTTTTTTTTTTTTATATTATATCTGATTCAGGGAAGCTTTTGTTCAGGAGACACACTTACTGAGTGACAGTAAGAACTCTATCAGTTTTACATGTATTTTCACTGTATATAGTATAGGAATCAGTCAAAAACCCAACTCTCTACACTTTGTTGCAGCTGATGGATAACATACACTGATCAACCATTGCAGTTAAAAGCACTGACAGGTGAAGGAAAGAACATTGATTACTGGGGCACATGTTAAAGGGTGGGATATATTAAGCTATTAGAGGATTGTCTCTGGTCCTTTGGTGGTCTAGTGGTTAAGATGCAGCGCTCTCACTGCTGCGACCCGGGTTCGATTCCCGGTCAGGGAACCCTCCCCAGCCACTCTCGGTGCCGGTCCCAAGCCCGGGAGGGTTGCGTTAGGAAGGGCATCCAGCGTAAAACATGTGCCAAATCAAAAACGTGCGGAGGATCCGGTGTGGCGACCCCTAACGGGAGAAGCCGAAAGAAAGTTTAAAGGATTGCCTAATGGCAGTGGTCTCTTTCAGCAGGATCATGCACCTGAAACACTGCACATATTGTTCAGGAACGGTTTAAGAAACATGACACAGTTTAAGGAGTTAACTTGGCCTCCAAATTTGACTGTGTATTTCACTTAAAGTTCTTTAGTGTCTGCAGAAAAGGCAGGATTGTCACCAAACGGGGTTCTACAGATGGCAGTCTTTTAGAGACAGGGATTGTTGTGGAGGGTAAACAAGTGATTGCAGGATTACAGAGCATTCCTGCAGCATGTCATTCTGCTTGCCCTGATCTATGCAGTCAATCTGAGCTATCCCAAAGCCCTGAGATACACATTTAAATTCTTACAAAATGTTTTTACTGGAACTAGACAGTGAGAAACTGTTCCCAAAAATTCTGTCATTGAAAAACAAGTTGTTGACATAAATGTGAGAGAAAGAGAGAATGCCAAAATGCCAGGGTGCACATACTTAAAATCACACATCTGTACACAGCAGCATACTGATATACATGCAATTTTGCACTGAATTAGATGTGTATGATAAACCAACTAATCACATACTTTTCATTACTTTAAAAAAAAACTATCCATCTATCTGTTTGAATGTTGCATTGTATATTAAGTTCCAAAAGATATAAAGCGATAGAGCGATAGAGAGATGGCTATATTGATACTCTTGTACAGTTTAAGGGTAATTTTAATGAGTTAAATAAAAAAAAACTGAACATCGGCGATTTTTGTAGTAGTAAAATGCTACCGCCTGGGGGTAATATGAGGCATTGCAACTTGTCGCCGGGCGGTACTTTTGGTATTTTTGCTCTGTTTCCACACGGGCGGTTTTTACTTGTCGGAGCTGCGCTTCGTTGCAGATTTAAGTGCTGATGTGAGACTTGGCGCATCAGTAAAAACAAATATTTAGTGTTTATTGTGGATTTTGTTTTTCAAATATACCGACTAAAGAAAGGACGTCGTGAATAAATTTGTGTTGCGATTAAAGTTTTAATTTCGCCCTTTTTATATTTATGTTTATAAAAAATGGACGAGTTCGCAGTAAATCATGAATAATTAAGCAAATAAAAATAAATAAATAAATAAAATCGTTGTTTCTTTTATATATTCTATTAACTATTTTATAACATCCTATTTTTATGAATATTATTAGATACTGGATAAATTACTAGTTAAATTATTTGAGTTTTTTTATATATATATGAATATGGTTAAATTCTATAAAACGTATTAAAGAAATTATATTTGATTAATTATTTATGATTTACTGAAACGCCATCAATTTTTATTAGGAATATAAATAATTAAATATAAATAACGAAATTAAAACCTTCAATGTAACACATTTATTCACGAAGTGTGTGTATAAAATAAATCCACAGAAAAATAAACACTAAATATTAGTTTTTACTGATGCGCCAAGTCTCAAATAAAAAAAACCGACAAGTAAAAACCGTCCGTGTGGAAACAGAGCGAAAATACCAAAAGTACCGCTCGACGACAAATTGCAATGCCTCATATCACCACCAGAGGGTAGCATTTTACTACTACAAAAATCGCCGATGTTTAGGTTCTTTTTTTATTTAACCTCAAATTTAATTAAAATTACACTTAAACTGTACGAGTTTATTATCAATATAATAATCTTTCTAATAACAATACAAAAACGAATATAGCAATGTATCTAGTATATAATAATATTTTACATATATAAAAATAGAATAGCTATTATAAAATTATAAAAATATATAATAAAATAAACTATATAAAAGAAACAACAATTTTATTCATTTTATTATTTGCTTATTCATGATTCACTCAAAAACTCGTCCATTTTAATATAAATATAAATTAAAAAATTTAAACTTTATTGTAAAATAGTATTCACAACGTCGTTTCTTTAGTTGGATATTTGAAGAATAAATCTATCGAAAAATAAACATTAAACATTTGTTTTACTGATTAAATCTGCACTGAAGCGCAGGTCCCACAAGTAAAAACCGTCCGTGTGGAAACATAGCAAAAATACCCGCCACGGTGACAAGTTGATTTATACAGATTTAAAGACCACAGTAAATTTAAACATTTATAAGTGTATTTCAAAAGTTTAATACATTAAATTTATAAAATATTATATTTTATATTTTGTTCATACATATATATTATTTATTTTAATTAAATAAAATGTGCTGCTGCACATCAATGCTACTGCAATGTCTTAATGTACCACTAGATGGTAGCATTTTATTATTATAAAAATCAGTTTCCAGTTTTTTATTTAATCTCAAATGCCATTAAAATTACACTTAAACTGTACAAGAGTTTGTAATAACAATTAATGTTAATATTTCACTTTTATAGTTCATTTACAATTTTATTAGTGAAAAAACCCACTCAGTGAGTACAAATGTAAAACCCAATTGGGGATCAAATAACTCTGTGTCAATATTTCACTCAGTGGTTTGACTAATTTTCTTTTATTTTTTACATTTGAATGCATGGAATTGAACAGAACAGAAATCAACTTCATCAATGTAAAACATTTATTAAAACAATGTCAGGTTTAAAAACATGCACAAAAAAAATGTCCGGCATAAAATGGCACTAGTGCACTATATACAGTACAGAATCTGTTGTACCATATTTCATTTCAACATCAAATTGTTTGAAATAACAGATCATTAACATTCACTATCTTTAAAACTCAGTCTGGATGCAGTCTGACTGTAAATGTGTGGTAATGATCATCAAAACAGAGTGTTTCCATCAGTGTTCCACATAACAGCACATCTTTCACAGCAATAGTCCTGATCTTACAAAACACTGGCATCTCACATGCTACTTCTGTACAGATAATAAAGTCAGGGTGATGCTCTGTACCATGATGTTTGATCCACTTTACAGAATAGATCAGTTCTGATATTTCCACTAGTTTGGAAGCCATGTCAATGCCACCTTTAAGTCCACTGAGTTCCACCATCTTCCCTGCACCAAGAGTCAATCTGTACTGGCTAAAAGACCCCCAGTGCATTGCCATACAACTCTGGTGCTTTTTGGTGATGTTTTTGCAGCTTTTAAATGGTGTTTGAAAGAATTTGTGTTTAGCTTCGTAACATACACCACATGTGCAGAATTGCTCCAATGTTTCTTATACACTGTGGGTAATGTATCATTATGTGATGCTTTGACAACAGATTTTTTTCTGGAAATAATTTTTGAATAGTTGGTGATGTTCAATCTGCAGAAGTAAAAGCAAAAGATACCAGTGTTTATCATCTCTGCACTAAATCACCAAATAACAGAGGCATGTTGCACAACAAGCACCATGACTGGGTGGCAGTTAAACCCAAATCGTTGCTTCCACCAAACAATTTGACCATTGGAGGACGGTTCCTCTGCTGATTGTATCCATAATCAAAAGCATGTATTCTACCAGCAAGATCATCAGCACTCAAAAAATGATGCTGAATGTACTGCAGAACAAGTTTCACCTCCAGCTGAGTGACACCTTCTAAAATGTTGTGCATTATATCCACAGCAGAATCGTCTGCCGTGTTGAAATACCTGAGTGTATTTAACAAACACACCCGTTTGATGCCATAAAAATGAGGTAGTGTAGAGTCATCCAGTAACCTTTCACAGTGCAGAGCATGCATCTCAGATTATCTTTGGAAAACACAAACTGAAAACAATCTTTCTCAAGAACACAGAAACGACAGCAATATTGAGCCCTAAATGACTCCACAAACCCTAATAAGCTGTGTAAGCCCAGGGTATCCCCTGTGACCTGAACAATTGTACCCTAACACAACTTCCAGATACTGGATTCTTAACCCCCTCAATCTCAAGCACTTTTAGATCATTTACTAGAGGCTCGATTATAGAATTAAAACCATACTGTCTAATATCCTGTGCATGAAAGAGGGCACATAAATGTATATTATCCAATGAAGAGGAGTGAAAAGTAGGGAGGAAATTCCTTAATGTAAAATATATAGCACCCAATTTGTGTATATCTTTTTTGGATTTTATTTTGTAAAATTGACTTTAGTGTTTCTAAAATGGGAATATAAGCCAATTTATCTGTTACAACAACTTGATCAAATGTTCCAGTGGTTTTATTTCTCCTGCTATCAAATCTTGTGCTGAGCACTATTTCAGTTGGTTCATCAGTTCCCCATTTCTCTGAAAAAAGTCTCTTTCGTTTGGCGTCCAAATTGTATACACTGAAACACTATAAAACAGAAATTGGAAAACCTTATGCAAGGATAAATTTGTTTATTTGCAGAATGAAGGACTTTAATGGTTAGTTTGCTTTGAATTACTGTTTATTTTTCGGGGTAATAACATGGTTTGTTCTGTGTCTAGGAAAACAGGAAGTCAGTCCAGAATCAGACACAGAAGTTCTCATTAAGACACAAAATCCTGAGAGATCTAACCTGACTGACACACTGGTAATATCAATAAATCCAATTTATTTTCAATTGTTGAAAAATGTTTGTCTGTATGAACTGATTATTTTTTTCTTTCAGCCAATAATACCTTGGTATACAAGCACACCTGAAAAAAGGTGTGGATAATAAAATGTAAGATGTTTTAATCTTGTCATGGTTCATGCTCACTATAAAAGCAGAACAAATAGATACGTTCAACTCTTAAATACTATTTATTGTCTGATTACATCTGTTACATGATTGTTTGGTTTATTAAAAATTTTCTTTATGTACTTAAAAAAGGGGAATTTGTATGGTTGTGCATTTGTTGCTGCTTCCTGCTTATTGCTGGAGAATACATGGACATTTCTGCACCTGTGATTACTGAAGAGGAGAATGAGCTTGAAACTACAGCACACTGTCTTCACCACAGAATCAATAGACTAAGCTGTGAAAGTATGTTTAATGGAAAATATAAAATGCTGATTACATTGTTTTAAAACTCACTGTTTTCACACTTTGGGGAATAAAGCAGTTTAACAGCTCCTGACATTATTGCACATCTGGATCTTGCCATTGATAAAGTGCTTTAGAACAAGAAACCTTTTCCTGAAGTGACATGTAACAAACTCATTTCCAGTATATGATGTGGCTTTACCTTTGACAGCTGTTAGGGAGGATGAGTATTTTTTGGGCAGGAAAAATGATTGCTGTTTTGATAGTGCATGGAGGACCAGGGCCCCATTTTCTTTCAAAACACCTGGTAAACCACATTGTAGACCATCACTCGTTCAGTGCCACTTTGAAAGCTGTTTTAGATGAGGGTATAGTGAAAGTGCTGAAAGAGATATTGAAATAGACATAACTCAGAGGATTAGTAAGAAAGTTACTAAAATATTTATTTAAGAAATTTTAGGATTGTCAGTAGCAAGTGTAAGAACCTTTTCTAAGTATTTAATGACATTTTAAATATTTAACTAGAAATTTCAAAAAGGGGTCATTTGTTTACCAAATCACTTTTGTTGATTATCTTCTCAGATTCAGAATGCAGCTACTTTGAAGTCACTACAGGATATTATTTTAAAAAATAGCACCCTGCTCCAGACTGCTAAATTTTTCCACATGTGTCGAACATTAAAGACAAACATACCATTCTTGAAGAATATTTCAGGTGGTATGTGATTCACAGAAACCATACTGTTATTAAAAGGTAAAAAAATCACCACAACATATATACATATATGTTTGGTTTCAAGATATACATATATATATATATATATATATATATATATATATATATATATATATATATATATATATATATATATATATATATATATAATGCTTTAATTGCCCTGGTTTTCACAGCTTTCACTAAACAATTTACTGTTTTTTGCATAAATATATCTAAAAATAAATTACATGCCTGTCAATAAGACAAAATAAATTTTGACTGCTTTGACAGATTTAAAGATGGACTTGCCACTCTGAACTTTCTGAAGTGTTTTTGCTTTCTTTCAAAGCAGAACTCAGAAGGTAGAACCAGAGGCAAAAAGAATCCACTCTGCTTTTGGTCAGACTATCTCCTCGACTGTGAAGGTTTGATATTTGTGTTTAAAAATAGATATTCTAGGTTTTTTTTTTTTTTTTGTGAACCAGTAAAGTCTTTAAACCAATAAAAAGTCAGAACACAATTTTTGGGTAAATTATTTCTATAAAGAAAAATGATGTTTATTTTTTTAATTAAAAGTCATTTATTCTTTTTTTTTTTTTTTTTAAGAACATCAGTATGGGAACGCCACTTTTTCCGCTGTTCATATTGTCATGTAACGGCGTAAAAAAACGGTGTTTTGGTTGCACAGAGCGTGCGTCTTTTACAGCGTTTTTATTATAGTATAATGAGTCACCACCCATTTATTTCCACAGCCAGTAATATTGAACTGTTCTCATCCAATCAATGATGAACAGAACCAGACCGGTCTAATTCAGCACAGATCATTTGTGATAATCCAATTCTTAGGAGTTCTTTTCCATTCAATAAGCAGAAAAATCCAGTTTGCTTTAAAATGAACAGAAGAAACTTCATTTTACGCTGCAAGCGAACATTAAATTGGGTAAAAGTAAGGAACAAGATTTTTGCAGCATCAGAATGTGACACTTCCTGCTGCCAGTTGGTGGCGCTATAACCAACATTCTTAAATCAGCTTTCTTCTGTTAACATAATCCTAAGGTTTCATGTACATCACTTAATGTACACAGAAGTTATTAGCAACTTCCTGTTCTTTTATTCGCCATCAGTGTTTGCCACAGCTGAACAACCAGTGCTGAGGTCCTAATGCCCACAGATTCCAACCTGGCTGCTGATTCTGATGCATTTCTGAGTATGTTAAGACCCCAAAAGTGCCCAAACTGTGGAAGGGGGAAAAAATCCTTTGGGAAACAAAAGGGCCCTTCTCACACTAGTGATTGGGCCCTAATAATTACTACGAACATGATGAGTCTAATGAGTAAAACTGTTGGGCTTTACTGCATACAGGATCCCGGCAGTTTTAGTGCACTTTTGATTAATCAAGGCATGAGTGTTGGTGAGAATCAGTTTTAATTTAAGCATCATAAATGAAGTAGTAAGTGAATTAAGTATTAATCATATTATATAAGTATGGTGGATGAAAACCGATTCAAAAGAAGAATTCATGAAATACGAGACAGAATAAATGCTCAGTTTTATCGACTTCTGAATGAAACAACCCCCCCCATTTAACGTTAGGCATATTTAAGGTTGGATATGTATTTGTATATTTTTAATTATTCTTTCTATGCTAAAAAGCACCACCGTTTCCCATTGTAGTTCACACAGGAGTGAGTTCACATATGTGAATACTTTTAATAATTTCATGCTTTTTGACATTTTCTTTAATACTTACAGAATAAACTCCACCCTGCCGTATTGTGGTGTGACGTGATTTTGGATGAAGAACAGTTAAAACAGGCATTAAGAGTTCATTTCTCTGATCTGCCAGAAGATTTTGAACTGTGTAAAGAAAATAACCAAAGACAGATAATTCCTTTGCAGTTGGAAAGTTTTACTCCAGATCAGATTCACTCAAACAATGCATTAGGAAGATCTTCCCTTTATATTCGTCTGAAGGTGAGTAAAGTTCAGTATATATATATATATATATATATATATATATATATATATATATATATATATATATATATACATACATACATACATAGACATAAAAATTTAAAATTTAAAATTTAAAATTTTTAAGAGTGCATGTGTGGCCCTGTCAAGAGGGTACTTTGAGTGGCACAAAATGGCCCAATATTAAGTTAGTGGGAGAAATGGGAGAGGACTATGGAGGTCCAAGAAGATAATTTTTCAGGTACATTAGAAATGGCATCTATATAATGTTTACAGAGCCCTTCAAAAGTTTGGAAATGCCCTAGGTTTCAAAGTGGATTGTTGGGTTAGGGTAAATGCATGAAACAACATTTTTTATCAGTATGTGAGTTTCCTGGGAAATTGAACCCAACTGAACTGTTGTGCTGATAATGCAATGCAATAACAATTGAGCTACAGGAACACTTTTTCAGTCTTGAATACAGCAACATTAATTTGATAGGTACATGATTTTTATTTTTTTTAAGTTTTATATAATTATATAATTTTATTAGGTAATTCATTAAAAGGTGATGTTTCTCATCACTGCAAACCGAAATATGAAGGATTTATGATGATATTTTCCAAAAAATCTAAAAATCCGGTGTTTACATTTTTTTGACATTGTTTTCAGGCTATAGTACTTTATTTTTTCTTTTTCTTTTCCTTAGACTCCTCATAATTGAGCTCTAAAGGAACCTTGGTATATTTAAGGGGGGAACCTGGACAGTTGCTCTTCAGCTACAATCAGAAGGCACCAGAGGAAACTACATTTTATACAGCAGGAAGACTAATGGCCTGGTCCATAATTCACAATGGACCAGGCATGAGGTGCTTAAACAAGGAGCTTTTCATGCTAATGTGTGGCCAGAATGAGTGGCAAGAATGATTCAGCAGTTTACCACTGGGCTAATCTCCTGTGGCCAGTTGTGGGAGGTGGTCCCAATGTTCCCAATGACAAGACATGAAGTCAGAGACCTCTTCAACATTGTCTGGAGTTCACCAGGGAGCAACAGGCGAGACTTTGAGGAGGACACATTCTTCCAGTGGGAGTGCTGGCTTATGTTAATTCAATGTCCTAGTCCTAGTTAATGTCCTAGTTTTTTGTGACAGCAGCAGATACTAAAAATTAATGCTCCCTGCCATAAAAGGCTCTCTCGGATTTGATGAACTATAATGAAAGTCAACCATAACATGCAGCAATTCTATTTTGGGATGAACTCGTCCTTTCCTATGATTCATTTACAGATGTCAAAAAAGACAAAACATTGCAAAGGATGTCTAATCCAAGTTCTGCTTGTGCACCACCAAGGTTGCATTGTCAAAAGTGTAGTGATTCTGTGGTACTGGTACTCTGTCTGGCCAGTCAACCATTGCTGCCCCCTGCATTCTTGTTGTTGTTTCTCCTTGTTCAGATGGTCCTTGAACAACAGTTTTAGCTCCTGACCAGGCTCCTCTGCTAAAGATCTCTTGCATTGCTGTGGTTCTTTGTCCGTGTTGTTACAGGCAGCCTCGGACAAAAATCTGCATCAGGGTCTGATGTCTTTCAGTTCTCAGCCCATGGTTGTTCCATTGTCGGATGAAGGCAGTCAAGTCCCTGTTGATCCTTGGCAAGTAAACATAATGAGGAACCCAGAGATGCATTTCATTGTCTATGTCCACTATACCTTCACTCTCCAGGAAGTAAAGATTATAATAAATATTAGTTAATCCCCAGAGCCTCTCAATACGTTGGTTATGAGTGCTCCTGCCTCTCTCTGAGCCCCTGAAAATGTTCATCATCAATGTCAGGCTGATGACAAAGAACCGGAAATAACTCAATCATAGTCTTTATTCACCCAAAACACAAACACAAGTCATGCAAAATCCACAAAACAAAAGTATCCGCTCGGGAGTAATCCTCAATGGAAGGAGATGTCCAACAAAATCAAAACCCGAAACTAAAGTAAACTCCAGTGGCAAAGAATAATACTCACGGAAACGGAGTTCGAAGACAGAACCAGCGGGGAATGCTGGCGGTTGAGCAGCCACAAGAATCACCAGCATGACTTTCAAGAACCGAAAGCCTGTGACATGAGAACGTGAGTTTATATAGTCTAATACTTGATGAGCCACAGCTGTCGGTCTTCAAGGCAGGCACGGGATAATGAGGCAGCGTGACTGCTACCGAGGCGTGGCAGGGGATCCCTGACAGTCACCCAGACATCATTGTCTTCTCCTCCATGATCTGTTCTGACCCTAGAAGGCACTCCATACCTGGCCACAGCATTCAAAAAGCAATTCATTACAGTGGTGCTGCAGTTGTTGTTTGAAGCATGGAGAAAGACTATGAGCCGACTGTAGTCATCTATAACACCATGAATGACAATTCTCCAACTAAAACACAACAGAGAAACGCTGTTATAATATAAGGAATTAAGAGCAAAAATAAAATACATTACAGAACATCTTCCTATAACGAATATTTTAATAAGTGGAAGTTCATGAATACTTTTTAAAAAATATATACTTTATTAAATGTTACTTGTATAAAACAAAAAGCATACTCACGTAACGTGTACAGGTGCATCTCAATCAATTAGAATGTCATGGAAAAGTTTATTTATTTCAGTAATTCAATTTAAATTGTGAAACACATGTATAAATAAATTCAATGCACACAGATTGAAGTAGTTTATGTCATTGGTTCTTTTAATTGTGATGATTTAGGCTCACATTTAACAAAAACCCACCAATCTCATTAAACTATAATACTTCTACTTCTACTAATACTATTTTTTAGTGAATTGTTGACCTTTTTACTGTATATGCATTAAATACTTGGTAGGGGCTCCTTTGCTATAATTACTGCCTTAATTAAGCATGAAATTAATGTGATCAGTTTGTGGCACTGCTGAGGTGGTATAGAAGCCCAGGTTGCTTTGATAGTTTGGGTCTGGATTGTTGGGTTAGGGTAAATGCATGAAACAACATTTTTATCAGTATGTGAGTTTCCTGGGAAATTGAACCCAACTGAACTGTTGTGCTGATAATGCAATGCAAAGTGTAGTGATTCTGTGGTACTGGTACTCTGTCTGGCCAGTCAACCATTGCTGCCCCCTGCATTCTTGTTGTTGTTTCTCCTTGTTCAGATGGTCCTTGAACAACAGTTTTAGCTCCTGACCAGGCTCCTCTGCTAAAGATCTCTTGCATTGCTGTGGTTCTTTGTCCGTGTTGTTACAGGCAGCCTCGGACAAAAATCTGCATCAGGGTCTGATGTCTTTCAGTTCTCAGCCCATGGTTGTTCCATTGTCGGATGAAGGCAGTCAAGTCCCTGTTGATCCTTGGCAAGTAAACATAATGAGGAACCCAGAGATGCATTTCATTGTCTATGTCCACTATACCTTCACTCTCCAGGAAGTAAAAGATTATAATAAATATTAGTTAATCCCCAGAGCCTCTCAATACGTTGGTTATGAGTGCTCCTGCCTCTCTCTGAGCCCCTGAAAATGTTCATCATCAATGTCAGGCTGATGACAAAGAACCGGAAATAACTCAATCATAGTCTTTATTCACCCAAAACACAAACACAAGTCATGCAAAATCCACAAAACAAAAGTATCCGCTCGGGAGTAATCCTCAATGGAAGGAGATGTCCAACAAAATCAAAACCCGAAACTAAAGTAAACTCTAGTGGCAAAGAATAATACTCACGGAAACGGAGTTCGAAGACAGAACCAGCGGGGAATGCTGGCGGTTGAGCAGCCACAAGAATCACCAGCATGACTTTCAAGAACCGAAAGCCTGTGACATGAGAATGTGAGTTTATATAGTCTAATACTTGATGAGCCACAGCTGTCGGTCTTCAAGGCAGGCACGGGATAATGAGGCAGCGTGACTGCTACCGAGGGGGGCGTGGCAGGGTGAATCCCTGACAGCTACAGAGGGAGGCGTGGCAGGGGGATCCCTGACAGCTACAGAGGGAGGCGTGGCAGGGGGATCCCTGACAGTCACCCAGACATCATTGTCTTCTCCTCCATGATCTGTTCTGACCCTAGAAGGCACTCCATACCTGGCCACAGCATTCAAAAAGCAATTCATTACAGTGGTGCTGCGGTTGTTGTTTGAAGCATGGAGAAAGACTATGAGCCGACTGTAGTCATCTATAACACCAACAATTCTCCAACTAAAACACAACAGAGAAACGCTGTTATAATATAAGGAATTAAGAGCAAAAAGAAAATACATTACAGAACATCTTCCTATAACGAATATTTTAATAAGTGGAAGTTCATGAATACTTTTAAAAAAATATATACTTTATTAAATGTTACTTGTATAAAACAAAAAGCATACTCACGTAACGTGTACAGGTGCATCTCAATCAATTAGAATGTCATGGAAAAGTTTATTTATTTCAGTAATTCAATTTAAATTGTGAAACACATGTATAAATAAATTCAATGCACACAGATTGAAGTAGTTTATGTCATTGGTTCTTTTAATTGTGATGATTTAGGCTTACATTTAACAAAAACCCACCAATCTCATTAAACTATAATACTTCTACTTCTACTAATACTATTTTTTAGTGAATTGTTGACCTTTTTACTGTATATGCATTAAATACTTGGTAGGGGCTCCTTTTGCTATAATTACTGCCTTAATTAAGCATGAAATTAATGTGATCAGTTTGTGGCACTGCTGAGGTGGTATAGAAGCCCAGGTTGCTTTGATAGTTTGGGTCTGGATTGTTGGGTCTGGTGTCTCTTATCTTTCTCTTGACAATACCTCATAGATTCTCTATGGTGTTAAGGTTAGGCAAGTTTGCTGGCAAATCAATCACAGTAACACCATGGTCATTGAACAAGCTTCTGGTACCCTTGGCAGTGTCAGCAGCAGGAAGCTTGAAGTGCTCTAAGATTTCCTGATATATGGCTGCGTTGACTGTGAACTTCAGAAAACACAGTGGACCAACACCAGTAGATAACATGGCACCCCAAACCATCACCTACTGTGGAAACTTTACACTGGACTTCAAACAACATGAATTGTATGCCTCTCCTCTCTTTTGCCAGACTCTGGGACCTTGATTTCCGAATAAAATGCAAATTGACTTTTATCTGAAAAGAAGACATTGGGCCACTGAGAAACAGTCTAGTTCTTTTTCTCCACAGCTCAGGTAAGATGATCTAACATTGTCTCTGGTTCAGAAATCACTTGGTAGCCTTTTCATGATGAAGTCTGAGCATGGTGACTCTTGATGGGCTGACTCTTTGTGAAGATCTCCCAAGTGTTTAAATTGGCTTTGCTTGGCAGTATTCTTAAGCTTGTGGTCATCCCTGTTGCATGTGCATCTTTTCCTACTCAATTTCTTCCTTCCAGTCAACTTTACATTTAATATGCTTTGATACAGCACTCTGTGAACAGCCACAACATTCAATAATGACCTTCACTGACTTTCACTCTTTGTGGAGGGGGTCATTGTTCATCTTTTGGATCATTGCCATGTCAGCAGTCTTCCCCATTGGTGTGGTTTCAAAGAACAAGAGATACCCGAAATTTATCCAACTTGCAAATTGTTAACTCAGATTAAAATTATAAGTTAGGTGTACATATTTTTGAGCACAGTGTTGAGTTCACTCATAAAAAAGATTTAACTGCATGTTTACTACTATTATGGCCAATAAAAATAAAGAATTAAGTTGGGAAAATGTAACATTTTGATTTCTTCATTCAAGCGATTCACTTCCTGTCATTGCACATGCGCAGTCTGTTTCCCTAGCATTGTGCACAGGGTTTCCCCACATCACCTGCATTTTACAAGGGGCTGGATGTTCTCTGATTCAGGTAAGCTTTCTTTAAGTTTTATTATTGAAAATAAACCTAAATACATTTCACAAATGCTTAACGTATAATATAAAGTTGTGTTTGGGAAGACTATTTTAAGGAATGTAATGATATTTTGCAATGAGCTCAGACAGCTAATGTGCTTCATTTGAAGGTCATGTTCAGTTCACTTTGCAAAATCTTTCAAAATACACAATTTTTGTGTAAGTTATAGTTATTACAATAAACTGTATTTAAATGGATTGTGTGTTGTGGATGGAGTTAATAGAATCTCTAGTAGTTTGACCGATATTTGTGCCCGCTGAACGTCCAAATGCCCGCTTATTGACCTTTTTTTACCCAAACCCATGTGGAGCGAGGGAAAGGATCTTCCCAGTCTCACCACAGCCTTCGTGGAGATAGCATCTATCATAATTTAAACTTCGGTTTGTAAACAATATAGTGTTATTTAGCGGTCAATAAAACAATTTTAATGCATGTATATTGTGTATATACTATACTTTGTTTAAAGTCTTTTTCTTTCCAAAGGCACTGCTGATTATCTTTTTCCTCCCATGCGTTTGCTCGTGGACCTCGTACCACGGATATCTCTCTCTCGTTCGTCGGGATTCTATAGACTGCCGTGTGTGTGTGTGTGTGTGTGTGTGTGTGTGTGTGTGTGTTAAACTCTCCGTGTGTTCAATAAACTCAAAGCGAACTGTGCTCCGGCGTTGCCTCCGCTCACTACGCTGCATAACAATTATATACAGTATTATTTATGTACCTGTATTATTTAACCGATACCTGTTGTGCAATTCAGGAGATATTAAGTTGGATGTGTGATATTGCATCGTTGTCTAGGTATACAGCAAAACAATCAGGAATATTTTAAGAATGTATGAAAGCCACATAGATGAGTCATTGGCAGAAGAGCTTGCTGAAAACCTGTGTAGATTTTGCCAAGTCAGCAAAGATGATATACAGACACAATATGCGTGTTGTTTTCAGCTTCGAACCATTGAACAGCACAACTCCATTACAAATGAACTGAGAGACCACCATGAGTTTCAGAGCAGACTGGGTGTAAAAAAAGAATGTGTTCTCACTAGGCACCTTTCTTTCTTTCACCCAATAACAGGGTTCCTGCCAGATGTCCTACATGACACTTTGGAGAAAATGGTTCCATTTGAGTTATCAGTTTGCTTGAACTCATCACAAAGACATTTTTCTCTTGATACTCTGAACAAATGTATTAAGTCCTTTTCCTACAAGGACTCAGACAGAGTAAACAGACCCCAATTAATTTCCCAGTCCAGTTTCTCAAAGAAAGCCATAGGTGGGAATGGGCATGAGAATTGGGCACACTTATTACCATTACTGATTGGTAATCTTGAACATTGGAAGAACTGCAGAAGACTGCAGTTCGTAAAAAATAAGTTTTGTCACTTGCGTCTGATGTGCATTTGCATGAAATTCACTTCAGTGAAGGCATGATTTTGTCCTCAGGTCAATGCAGTGGCTTGCCTGAGTTTCCAGAATACTCAGTGTACTTGTAAATGCTAACAAGGTGGCCTTTTTTGCAAAAGGCGTTCATCATGGTACATTGAGCACTACAGGTGTTACGAGTTTTCTGAAACAAGTGCAATTGAAATACTTGAGCCAGAGGATCTAAATGATCCTTTCACATCGTATACAGTTCAGGGAAGGAACATGATTGTACTCAAGATATTCCTTCTTCATTAATTGTTCTTCACATAGCCACACAATGATTTCCTGATTTGAACTTTAACTTAACAAAGTATGTCACAGGGTGAAGGAACTGTTTTCGAAATGTAAATTACATTTTAAACCTGTATGACTTCCTAATGCAGAAGACAAAAGCAGGTGTTTTAAAGCGATAGTTCACTCAAATATGATAATTCTGTCAATAATTACACACCCTTATGTCATTCCAAACCTGTAAGACCTTTGTTTGTCTTTGAAGCACAAATTAAGATATTTTTAAATAAATCCGAGTGCTCTCTGACTTTCCATAGACAGCAAGGGTCTGAGGTTCAACATTCATGCACTTGAGTGGGTCTTCTTTATAAAAAGCACTAAGCCCAAAATAAATAGCTCAGGTGAGGCAGTGGGTTTCCATGTGACATCAGGTGTTTAACTGTAATTTTATGAAGCTATAAAAATACAAAAAAACTCTCCAAAATGGCACTAGGGTGATATGGAGGAGAAGAATTGTTGAATAAAGGTATTTTTCACACACAAAATCTTCTTGCAGCAAATTAGAAAAGTACAAAATTTGAACTACCCTCTTTAAGTCATTTAACATATAAAGCTTTGCCATATACTTAATGTACTTGATTTATTTTTAATCAGAATCTTGTTTTACAGAATATGCGGCTTCGTGTTGTGTTGACCCCTGATAATATTAGAAGGCTGGATATTTTGGAAAATCTCACTTCGGTTGAACGTTTGAAAACAATTCTTCAAGAAAGGCTTGAAATCAAGGATGATATTCTGATTCAGTTTGAGGATCCTGAGTTCGGAAATGAACTCTGTAACTTGACCAATATAACAGAGCTTCCACCAGTTTTGTCTGGTGTCTGAAACTAATCTGATAACTGTTCTATAAGCTAAACATCAGGGTAAAGAGTAGAATGAAGTAGGCAAAGTGTTGGCAAAATGTATTTATTGAATAATCCTAGTTGAATATTTATCAGTAATAAGTCTGACAGCACAAATTAAGTGTTACACTATATTGCCAAAAGTATTGGGACACCCTCTTTTCTATTCTAACATGAAAATGCATCTGTGTATAAGGAAAGGTTCAAAAGGAAATGATTGATTCATTCAGTGTGGAAGAACTTGACTGGTCTGCATAAAGCCAAGTCCTAATCCCAGCTGAACATCTCTGGTGTGATTTTAAATGCAGACCTTGAGCCAAAAACTCAAACCAAACACCAATGACTTGTACTTACACTATATGGAGTACAATCCTGTTCATTAGAAGGGGGTGTCCCAATACTTTTGGCAACATGGTTTATATCCAAGCAAACACAATGGAAAATTGCAGGATGTGTGATTTTTGGGTGACCTATCTAAAACCATTAAAATCTCTTTGTGGTCCAGCAGAAATCAATAAATTATGGGTTATAATTCTTTCTTTATGCTGCTTTGTACTGCAGGACACAGACCCAGAAGACACTCACACAGAAGGGATGAAGAACTGCCCACTGCTCTACTCCCTGTTCACCCACGATTGTGCTCCTCTGCATAACTCCAACATCTTCATCAAGTATGCAGATGACACCACCGTGGTCGGCCAGATCGACAACAACGACGAATCGGCCTACAGGGAAGAGATCCGTAATCTGGCAGCATGGTGTGCCAACAACAACCTGACTCTCAACACCACAAAGACCAAAGAGCTCATTGTGGACTTCCGGAAATCCAACAGCAGGAGACATCTACCAGTCAACATCAATGGAACCGAGGTAGAGCGAGTCTCCAGCTTTAAGTTCCTGGGAGTTCACATCTCTGAGGATCTGTCCTGGCAGCAGAACACGTCAGCTCTGGTTAAAAAAGCACAACAACGCCTGTACTTCTTGAGAAGTCTCAAGAAATCTCATCTGTCCCCGGGGATTTTAACGAGCTTCTACCGCTGCATCATTGAGAGCATCCTGACCAACTTCATCACTGTATGGTATGGAGGCTCCACTGTGTGTGAACGTAAAGCACTGCAAAGGGTGGTTAAATCCGCCCAACGCATCACTGGCACTACACTACCTGCCATTGAACACCTTCACCACAGCAGATGTCTGCGCAGAGCTCACAGCATCATCAAGGACTCTTCACCCAGTCATAAACTGTTTAACCTCCTTCCATCAAGAAGGAGATACAGGAACTTACGTACCAGAACCAGCAGGTTCAGGGACAGTTTTTTTCCATCCACCATCACACTACTGAACTCAACACTACACCACTAATCACTACAAAACAAACATAAACAAAAGACTGTATATAACCTCTGTACAATACATGTACATACTTCATATTATATCTTTTCACTCCTCATTACATCTGCACTTTTATATCTGTATGTATATTTATCATCACTGTACATTCTGCCCAACATTTCACATTCATCTGTGTATATAATGTGTGTGTATATATATATATATATATATATATATATATATATATATATATATATATATATATATATATATATATTATTTATATATAGTAGACTGTTTATTCAGCTTTGCTACTCCTTAATGCCGTAATCCTGTGATCTTGTAACCTTCATAGCCTTTATATTTATTCACTGTATATACTTCATATATATACCACTGCTGTAAATATGCCAGATAGTTATCTGCACTGTAAATATGCTAGATATTTATCTGCACTTTTGCACAACTGCTACATTTTGCACTTCTGGTAGATGCCAAACTGCATTTCGTACATTGCATTGTACCTGTACAATGCAATGACAATAAAGTTCTATCTATCTATCTATCTATCTATCTATCTATCTATCTATCTATCTATCTATCTATCTATCTATCTATCTATCTATCTATCTATCTATCTATCTATCTATCTATCTATCTATCTATCTATCTATCTATCTATCTATCTATCTATCTATCTATCTATCTAAGAAGGGGTCTTAACTGTCGTTGAAGATGATGTTGCCACCATCCATTCAACCCCAAATGTAAGGTGCCTGTCTGTAGTTTTAGAGGAGCAAGTTGTGCTGGATAATGTGCAAGACGTCCCTACAGCTGTTGCTCTTCTATTTGACTTTATTTATGCCATCAAAATCCTTCGCTCTCCTAAAGAACTAAAATACACGTTTGAAACTATTCAGAAAGTGTTTATTGGCCTTGACCCCCAGTGCTCTCCAAGAGTCCAGTCCTTCAACAACAAACTGTTCAAGTTGAAGTAGCTGCAGTTCAGATGGCTGATCAAAAGTGCAAGTACTGATTTGTTCCTGTTTGTTTAGTAGCTGTGTAACAGTGCAACATAGGCCAAAGTCAGTTTTGAGTTTTGGTGTAAGGTTTTATGACTGTTAAGTTTTGTTTATAACAGCTGTAATACTTGATTGCTCTTGTGCATGTGTTAAAACTCTGCTTGTTTATTGCTGCAGCATTAAGATTGTTGTTCTATCACTTTGAGAATTATTATTTTGTACTCCAGCACTTTAAAAGCATTTGTGTTGTTTTACTCCAGCATTTTAAAGTCATTACAAGATTTCCTTTTTTGTATTTTATTTTATTTTAATTTTATATATATTTTATAAAGTATATTTGAGTCCAGTTTTTGCAGTTCATGTTGACATCAAATCTGTCGTTTGGCAAAATTGTAAAATA